>NC_141257.1:5020813-5225813 GCF_054856555.1 Leptonotus elevatus
GTAATTGTTCTCACCGCGGCGGCGGCGGCGGCGGCAGCACATTGCCATTATAACACCATGCCCTTCTATCCAAACAGCTTGACATTTGCAAGCAAACAGCGAAGCAGACTTTTAATCATATTACTTTCTCGCACAGCCAAATAAGGAGGCGTGCAGTATTATACGACACTGTCTGGGATCATTTCAATTCAAACTGATTATTTGTTCATAATTAACTGTAGACTTGGACAAATCAAAAAAACAAAAAACAAATTCTCACAATAATCCGATTTCTGGGCTGTGCGAAAGCCAAGTGGTTAAAGGACATCCACTTCGTGCCGACAGCATCGTTTTTAATGTCTGTTCTCGATGGAGGCCATTCATCGAGGTGATTAAAAGGAGAATCCCAAATTGAATCGAATATTAACCGTTGCAAAGACGATGCAATCATATCAAGAGATTTTAATGCTCTTCATGCTCATTCTAAGATGCGGTTGCCATCAGGAGCAAATGGAGGGCAAAGTTATTATTTTTAATTCATATAGTTTATTTTTAAATGACTTAAGGCAAGCTTCATTTTGAATGCCTATAAACTGACTTTTTTTTTTTTTTTACATAATTGCAGTCAGAGTGAAAACTGGAGTTGGACACAATACGTTACACGAAACTGTTTGGCAATTGAACCTCAAATTGTTCCACTTTTTGCCACATTTCTCTGTCGCATTGCAGTAATGTTGTGCTTTTGTTTTGATGCTGAAAGCCTCTTAAGTCACTGTGGATGGGGGGGGGGGGCTTACCTTACAAAAATTTCAAAAGCTCAGTCAAATCTTTTAGCATATGGTTCTCATACAAATGTAACAATATTGTCCCTGCTTCCCCCTCGCATGAGCAATCCATTCGTTATAACTCAGAATGTCCCACTATGACCCCCCCCCCCCCCCCGTCTTTTTATCATGTACTCCATCCAGCTCATCAAGACGTCAAAGCCGAAATGATTTTTTTTTGGCCACGGCGGGAAGTCTTGTTTGGCTTCTGGTCTTTTAATCTGATGTCGCCGCTCTGAGCAAGTGGAGGAGAAAGCAAGTTTGCGCGATGGTTGTTGTGTGCAACTCTTATTCTGTATGCCGTTAACTCTTGGAGGTCGATTTGAATACATTTCGAGGCTCTCTAATAAATGTCATTCAATTTTAGACATTTTGGCCGGTGTGCCGACTGATATTTTCCCAATGATGCACATATTATAATGAAGAATATATCGAATAGCATTGCTCCGGGGTCACTTTCGCTGGCTTCTTCCACATCATGTGGCACATTCGGCTCACCGTCGTGTCAAGTTGGCGCAATGCGCCGCGAGCAGCCAGCTTTGTGTCGGAAACGTCGCTGCGCCGTCCTCTCATTGGGGTTTTTATCAGCTCGGCGCGGCTGGTTGCCGCTTGGCCCGCGCTCACACTCTCCTCCCATGCCAGTTGAAGCTTTCGCAGCGAAACAAACACCAGCGGCGCTTGAAGGATAGTCCATTACAAACACGACATGTACACCAGTTCGGCACCTTTTTGTTTGGCTTTCCATTGACTTTGGCACAGGGTAAACTGTAGACCAGGGGTGCTCAAGTTCGGTCCTCGAGAGCCCATATCCAGCCTGTTTTCCATGTTTCCCTCCTGCAGCACAGCTGAATCGAATGATCAGCTAATCAGCAAGCTTTGCAGAAGCCTGATAACGATCCTGTTCATGAATCAGGTGTGTTAGTGGAGAGAAACATGGAAAACAAGCTGGATAGGGGCTCTCGAGGACCGAACATGAGCACCCCTGCTGTAGACGGTTGGGTTGGCTGCTCTTTTTTTCCCGTTTGATTCGGTAATATTCATGAAATAGGTTTGACTTTTTCCTCACCCTGACAGAAGAATCGTATTTGCCTCGCACTGGAAGGCTCGCTTACCTTGTCCGCCAAGCATATCCTTTCAGAAATGCCATGTAAATGTCACAAGCGCGCCGCGTTAATTCTCTAATGAAAGCATTTTTCATCGAATGATAAGCTCAAAATGTCATAAAAGTTGGTGTGTGTCTTCCCACTTGTGATTTGGGCTGATTAAGAGGTTACGTTAGCACAAGAACAACTTAGCAGTCAGTGTTACAGTCAGCTTGCATCGGGGGCCAAAGTGGTGCGGTATCCAATTAGATCCAGCAGATGATGATGGAAATATGATGTATTTTGCCATCAGTTTCTTACTGGAAAAACTGCTTAACTGTTTTCCTGAAAACTTTGTGGAGGGTTAGGATGAGCGAAATAATAGCCCAAAAGTCTGACTCCAGATGTAATAAGCACACACGACCCTTGTGACGACAAGCAGTCAGTGTTACAGTCCACTTGCACCGGGGGCCAAAGTGGTGCAGTATCCAATTAGATCCAGCAGATGTTGATGGAATTATTAGAAGTTTATTTCTATAGTAATACATTTCATACACAAGGCAACTCAATGTGCGTTTGAACTATTTCTATTAGTTTAACTTTTTTTTCTTTCTCTTTAACATTTTTTCCTATTTTTGTTAACAAGAGTATGAAAACCTAGAAAAAAATTATTGTACATTTAGAACAGATATAAAATTTGTGATTAATCGTGAGTTGTCATGCAATAAATTACGAAACATTTTAATTGCCTGACACCTCGAATTTTTTATCTTTTCTTCTTTAAAAAAAAAAAAAGTAAATTTATTTAAATTTTTTGTTTCTAATATTCTTTTTTTTAAACAAAAGAAAAAGAAAAGATTATTAAAAATTAGGGGCATCAGGCGATCATTTTTTTAAGTCATAATTAATCGCATGACTTCATTAGTTAACTCAAGGTTAATCACAAATTTTATATCTGTTCTAAATGTACAATAAAAAATTCTAGGTTTTCATACTCTTGTTAACAAAAATAGGAAAAAAATGTAAACTATGAAATTGTTCAAATTAATTTTTGACGTCTATAGCCGTCATTGGCAGTGAATGAGTTAAAAAATGGAGTAGGAAGAAGTTGAAAACACATCTAGTCCTACCATTCCATTTTGTGTGCAGCATAACAGCTAAATGCAGCTTCACCATGTTTACTTCAAACTCTGGGTTCCACGAGCTGACCCAAGTGTTCAGATCTCAGATCAGTCGTGTCTCAATACAATCAGATTGTAGTTGTAGCAGTTTTTATGGCACTCTTGTATTGGAGCGCATTAGCAAATGTACCTAATGAATCCTCCAAGGAAACAATTTCATTGCTTTTGATGATTGTTTAAAAATAGAAGTCCCATTTAAAAACACTGCAGATATGAGTTTCCTGATGAATCTGTTTATTCGCTGCTCTGGCATTAAAACCTGCTAAAACAAATACGGTAGACGTGGCTTTAGCGTCACACTGGAACATTTCACGTCTCATGTGGCCTTGATGTTGAGCCCACGATGACTGTCGGGCGCTGATGATCATTAAATGGCGTGCTCGGAATGTCCATCCCGTCATTTGTTCTGAGCAGGAACGCTCTCGAAGTGACACGAGGGCACAAGACGGGCGCCTTTAATTCATCCATTAGTGTCCGCGTTCTCGCCCCCTGCTAATACAACGCGTGCATACCACCTCCATCATTATCATCGACCCCCCCCCCCCCCCATCCCTCGGGGGCCTCCTCATCGTCTTCATCCCTCCTCACAAAATAAGAAATAAGCACAGTGGGAGCTGCCTCATATGCTGTCGTTCTTTTTTTTTTTTTATATATATATATATCTTTTTAAATACATTGTGTGAAGATTCACAGCTCAAGTGTGAAGCCTTTTTTTGTCTGTGTTAATTCATTTGACTATAAAAAGGAGCTTATTTTCTCACTTGTACTCGCTTGTCGAAGGTGCAAAAAAGGAGAATTAGTTGCTTTTTTACGATCGCATCTGTTGACTTAGTTACACTCCGTTTGATGCGATTTGATTGCGCGCGTGTACCTAATATTTTTGCCTCACGACAAACACCCCATTGCTTTTAGACTTCGACTGGAACTACTTCTGGTCGTGGAGTCGCTTCCTGGACTACGTCCAGTGCGTGGCGGCCTTCACGCTGACGGCGGCCTACGTCACCTACGTGCTGCTGGACTCGGCCGTGTTCGTGGAGACGCTGGGCTTCTTGGCGGTCTTCAGCGAGGCCATGCTGGGATCGCCGCAGCTCTACTGCAACTACCAGAACAAGTCCACGGAAGGCATGAGGTGAGCGCACCCAAAAAAAAAAAAAGGTTTTGCTTTTATAAACAAACACAAGGTTGACTTAGTTCCCGCCCTCTTCCATCCATTTTCTTTATGTGTACCTCCTGTAGAAAAAAAAAAGCTTGGACTTAACAGGCTTGGAGCTATTGTGGGAAATTCAGAACTCACGACGCAATATTTTTGTTTATTATCCACAGCCTCAGGGTAACCAAACAGAGCTCGGTCGACTTCCTTCATGATAATAGTTTCTGTTGCATCTGTTAACGGAGGCAATCATCTCCAGATTGATGAAAACGCTCATCACTTTGGCTGTTATTGTTCTTTCTCAACTGCACATTTGAACCTTCCCCAGCCATAAAACACATCACCAACTGGTAACGCCACATTCTGTATCGTCGCGATGAATGGATATTGGGAGTGGGAACGGCATTTAAAGTGGAGACGAACGTACTGGAAGATAAGTCATTGTGGGACGTCTACAAGGCTGATAAAAAGCTTTCCCCCTGCGGCGCGCGTGTCCGTGTGTGCGTGCGTGTCCCTCGGCCGCGTCTTGGTTCGCTGCAGTCGTCAGATAAGAGCGCTCCAGCAGGGGGGCTGCATGGCCGCCCAACCCGCCATGACGGCTCCCACGCTGGGCTGCTCCATTCACTGTTATTTTTTGGTATTACGCAAGGCAGAAAGAACCACTCGCATCTTAACTTGTATCTCAATTATTAATAATGCTGTATCATAATGTTGGTTAGCGCGGACGTTGGACGCGATGAGGGAAGACGGAGTTAGAGCAGGAGATCTTGGAAGGACACGCAAGGCGAAGATTCGGCGTGGCAACCCCTGAATCGAGTTAAGATGAAAGGGAATGAAGACGTCATAGTCGGTGTTTATTATATTGTGGTGCTTTGCCAGAGTGAGAGTTGAATTTTGTTCTGGAAATCCTTCCATTTTGTAAAAAAAAGCTTGTCATCGTTGGGGGTCATGAGTGAGCTGGAACCCTATCCCAGCTGACTTTGGGTGAGACTTTGGGCTTGAAGGGTCAACCGTGGATTGGCCTCAAGTTCATCATATTGCGCATGTAGACAAAATCATTCACCATCACTTTCGAACCTATGGACCGTATTCAATGAATTTTCGTATTTTTTGATATGCGGCACTGGCAAAAAAGTGAAAATGCAAATTGTAGCTCAGCAGAGTGCAGAAAAGCTCCCGTGGTGTCATTTCTTTCCCGCCTGCATACATTGTAAACACCATCCATTGTTTCGCTGCTTTCCTCTGTCCTGTGGCCACAACCTGTTGAGAGTTGACAGCCGTTGCTAGGCTACTTTACCTCGACGCGTTCAAGGTCGGCGCGGCGCTCGTCTGTATCCATTCAGAGTGCTATTTTAGCTGCGGAACACATGTTTAGACACGGGGGAAGGGTTTTGACGGTGAATGAAAGCGTGTATATGCGACTGAGTAAGCAGATAGACAACGAGATGTAAACACGCGGGCCTCGCTAAGAAAACCTGCTCCATTCCTGAAAGCATCTCGCTAATTAATTGGCCCTTTATGCTGCAAACTGGCTGATTGGTTGAACGTGTCGGACGATCTCCACGAGACACGGCAACCCAGAGTGCAAGTTTGAATGAATTATGATCACGACACCCTTGTGAGGCGTGCACGAGAGAGAGAGAGAGCTCATTTTGAATAATGAAACATGGCGGAGTGCACTGTTAAGGCATTTGTCCCGCGAGGACAACCTTGTGTTTGTCTGAAGCGAAATACAGTCGGTCGGCATGAATAGACATGCATGTGTGTAGGATGTTACTACTTTTACTGCTCCCTCTCTTCTCGTTTGAATTGCTCCACCTGTCAGCTTGTATAATTATTACACTGCGCTTGTGTGGGCAGCTTTCAGTATATTTAACTTTATTCAACATCTATGTTGCAGTAAGCAGTCTTTTAAGATTCTTTTTTCACAGAGATCTGGAAACATTTCGGTGTAAGTGTGAGAAGATGTGGCATTCGTCCGCCTTAGCTTTTTCCGCAGAACCAAACAAAGGCAGCCAAACTAGACAGAGGTATTTGATAGCATCAAAATGGAGCCAACGCTCGCTAGCTTAATTCCGCGTTAGTGCTGTTTGTACAGAACCGTGTCGCGGAAGAAAGGCAGGAAAGGAATTGGCTACATAGGTCGTGCCGCCTTGTTGACAACGCCGATACTACATGTAGAGACGTAAAAAAAAATAAAAAATACTTACAGCATAATACATTTCTTTTGTATGATGGCGTATTATGACCATATATAAATATATATATTTTTTAGAGGGTGGGGGCAATATTCGGAGAAAAAAAACTCGAAAATTTGCGACTTTAGAAAGTGCCAAATTTGCGAGAAAAAAACTCCGAAACCTACGAGAAATTCACGTAGCGTACTGCTCGGATGTTTGTGCCAATACTTTTCGGTCGGGTTTTCAAATAAGGAGATTGTAGGGCTTTAGTAGAGATTAACCATATGATGTTAAGCATTTGCCCTTTGAAGCGACAGAGGATCAAGCATTTAAGTGAATTTGAATTTACTTGTACATTTATGTTTCTAGAATTATTATGGGCCTGCTAAGCGGAGCAAGCAGGCACATATTATTATTATTATTATTTACACATTCATACATTTTTTTTTTTTTTTTTGTACAAGTCGCTAAATAGATGTGTGGAATCTCCTGCTCTCAGTCATTCACTATCATTCACCTAAAGTATCTATATCTTCTGATTGGTTAGTGTTAGTCAGCTGATAGGGGATCAGGAAGTGTTGTCGCTCTCGCTGCCGTGTATGACGAGTAAAGTTTAAATTAAGAATGAATCCGTCGTCTCCATCATGCTTTTTCTTTTCATTTTATAAATAGTGTCCCATTAACAACCAACGAATCCTTACATTAGACTGTGGTATTTGTATATATATATATATATATATATATATATATATATATATATATATATATATATATATATATATATAGCCCTAATACGCCGTCGTACTTTTATTTATGAGCCAACAAAAAGGCAGTGTATCAATAATAGGGTGTTTTAAAGTTTTCAGCTTCCTGTTGTTATTATACAGTTTGCAAAAGGCAGAGCCACATACTGATGTTGAGTCGCCTACCATAAAACAACTACAGGACAAACACTAAGCAAAACGGGACATCCAGAAATCCAAGTGCAGCCTTATAAGGCTTGTGTCCTAGTCGTGTCCTACTAGGCCAGATAACAGCACCAGAGCTTCATTTAGCCGGCACTTACACAAGAAGAAGAGGAAAAAAAACAGATTGACTTCTGATGTCGCCGGTTTGTCACCCCAGCGGCAGGCAGTGTGTACGGAATTTGAATAAAGCGGCTTTTGGATCAGGTGCAGCTGGAGAAGCTTCAGGTCAGTCACTGGCACTCATGAGCCATTTAGTTCCCATGCATGTGTATAAATATTTGGTTTGTACATTTGTATTTCTACGTAGTGCATTTTTTTTGAAAATATTTCTGAAATTTGTAAAAAAAAGAAAAAAAAATACACAATATATGTTTGGGTTTGTTTTGTGTTTTTATTTTAGTTTTATTTTTTTTAATTTTTTTATTAATAAAAATGTGTTTTGTCTAATCCACCCAGTGCCATTTTTTCTTTTTTTTTCCTTCTTTTTTTAAATTTATTTATTTATTTATTTTTTTATTAATAAAAATTTGTTTTGTCTAATCCACCCAGTGCCATTTTTTCTTTTTTTCCCCTTCTTTTTTTAAATTTATTTATTTATTTATTTATTTTATTAATAAAAATTTGTTTTGTCTAATCCACCCAGTGCCATTTTTTTCTTTTTTTCCCTTCTTTTTTTAAATTGATTTATTATTATTTATTTTTTATTAATAAAAAATTGTTTTGTCTAATCCACCCAGTGCCATTTTTTTCTTTTTTTTTCCTTCTTTTTTTAAATTGATTTATTATTATTTTTTATTAATAAAAATTTGTTTTGTCTAATCCACCCAGTGCCATTAGGTTTTGTTTAACTTTTGAGCCATATCTTTCCAGAAACGTTTGCTTGATTGTCCCACTTTTGGGAATATGAAGTGGGATTCATTGTGGCCGGTTACCGCAATGCAATTTCTAAGTTATAATTCTACGTAAAAGTTTGTTTTTAACCTCGAGTGTGACTTTTTTTGTTATCTTTAAGACCGCTGTTGCAACTCTCTGTCCTTCAGCCTCTGCACCGAGTACATCTCCCGGAAGGAGACAAACAAGTAGCCAGACGATGTTCTCACGGCATCCCCGACGCCCTCTTGTGTTCGAGGGGCGGGGGAGGACTCGATCAAAACACGATTCTCGCCTCTCTCGTGGTTACCTGCAGGAAAGAATGCTCATAACCAAGACGACAGTCGACAAGGAGGAGGTGGAGGTTGACAAAGAGAGCGTCGCTAACAAGCTCCTCATTGTGAGCGGGAGGTTGCCGTGCTGCACGGAGGCGAGCGGGTACAGAGAGAGAGAGAGACGCTGGAAGGAAGGAGTCATATTGAAGAGGAATGGCCTTTGAGGATGAGCCGGGTTCTTTCTGAGAGCTCATATGCACAGTAAAATAAAATAAAAAGTATGTGCAACTGCAGTAAGCAAGGCAGCGTGAGGTAAACGGCAAGGCTTACACAAATGGATCTTCCCAAACAAAAACGGCCAAGGTGTGAAGCTGGAGACATGAATAATGCAATAAGGCGGTTTGGCGGATCCACAGACTTGCAATTTGGAATGGAGGAGACACCAGATTAGCCGTCATTCATTCTTTACAGGAGGCTGATAGGATTATTGGAACGCAGAATGTGTGCATACACAAAGAACGTGGTTGAACCTCTGCAGGAGTCATTTTTTGAGGCATCTTCAATCACAGGATTCATCCGGCAGTCATTATTTGCCGGCGTGTTCAGAAGTCCTGGTTAAGAGGATCGGGTGGTTAATCGCGTCGACATCAGTTTCATGGACTCCTGCTTAGTTTTTTTAGGAAGAAAAAAAAAAAAAGTTAACTCGTCATTATTCCGCCATAGCGGTGTTGATCAAGTGACCCAAGCAGAGTGCTGCTGGTCAGCAACAAATCTTGGATCAAAATCCATTCCAGTTGTGAATAATCAACTTGTCACAACTGATCATTTCTGGCAAACCTTGCCAAGCTCGGAGCATCTACCAGGTCCAGGGAATTCCGATATCATAAACCTACAGAGATATGGACCCTTCTCCGTGCTCTCCGTCTCTTAAATATTGGCGATATTTGGTCCGCATTAGACAGTTGCGAGCTTCTGGTTTCGAATTTCAGCGCTGGTGTTTGGAGTATGGAAGTCTCCAGTCGATTTGGCTTCCTCGCACATGTAAACGCGCGGTGGCTGATCAGCAAACAAAGGGACTGGAAGTCCGCAGGTTTACTTTTTACTAACGGGTAAAAGTAGGCTTCTTGGCGCTACCACGCGCCATGATTCCGCGTTCCAAGTCCACGGCCTCAAATACACGGATGGCCGAACGAAAAAAAGTGCTGCATAGGAATCACAAAAACAAGGAGGGCACCGCCTTGTGGCGCGACGCCATACTGCGGACACATTCCAAAAATTTGAATGATGGATTAATTGAAGACTCAAAATGGTGTATAAATCCTGTAATTGGCCAGCATCCAGTCCAGAATGTATCCTGCATCTTGCCCAAAGTCAGCTGGGACAGGCTTCGTCTTACCCTCACCCATAATGAGGCCAAGCACTATACAACATGGAAGGATGAATATATTAAGTTTGTATCTGTCGATTGAAGCCTAGATTTTTTTCCAAGGTTGCATACGTTATTGATCCCTATGAAGATTCACAATCCATAAGGATGAATCAGAAATGTGTTGGCTTACTGTTGGCCGAGGTGTTTCCAGCTCTGGGGTGTATTGTTCGAGGCTCTGTGATTTGCGTTTTCAGTTCGTTACTTATGCGCCAGAGTGTAAATGTCAGTCCAAAAAAATACAAATAGAAATGCAGAGAAGTAGATTGAAATTCAAAGTGTCGTTTGTGATTCATCTAAACGTCCTGTGAGTTATTGAAATCGCGGGGGGGGGGAGGTGGTGCAAGGGGGGGGGGGCAGGGGCAGGGGCGGGGGCGAGTGAGTTATAGAAAATGTCTGACGAGGTCAGTCAAGCTCAGCATTAGCTTGATAAGGTTGATTGATTTCCAATTAACGATGGCAGCCACTACGGTTCGGCGTTTCCTGTTTTTTTCTCGGAGATGCTCGAGCATCAAATTGGTCGGGCCGTGTCCCTTGTTTAAAAAAAATGCATATATTACTCACAACATCCCCCTCTCGACTTCTCCCTCGCAGCATCAAGATGGTGCTGATGTGGACAAGTGGCGACACCTTCAAAACGGGCTACTTCCTGCTCACCCACGCCCCCGTGCAGTTCTGGACTTGCGGCATGCTGCAGGTCCTGGTGGACTTTGCCATCCTGTTCCAAGTCTACTACTATAGCTTCTACCCGCAGAAGCCGGTGTTGCACACCACCTCCCACACCACCAGTGCCAAAGCCCTCTGAGACGTCGGTGTCTTCACTCGGGGAAACACGAATGATGAAGGGTCAATGAAGATGATGCCTCGAGAACTTGTTACAAGCAAACCCGAAGTGGTTTTGAATATTTATGATCGTATATTCTGTCAATGTAACAGCACAGTATGGAAGAAAGGAGCAGATAACCTATTTATGAACGCCATCTGCATATTACAGTTTTAGGAATTAAAAAATGAAGAAAATATGGAGTTTCCCCCCCCCTCACCTCTAACCGGAAGTCTTTTTCAAAACATCTTCTTAGAGGTTTTGTTTGAAAGTCACTAATGATGGATGAGAGTGCTTGGATGTGCTGTTCTTGGTTTTGGGATCCGGTCCCTAAATTTCTTACACTTTGAGCTGTAACGAGACAACTTGGCATTTCCCCCGCCTCTCCCCCGCCCGCCTCTGTTACGATCCTGTTACTACCCCTGAAGGCGGATGATTCCTGGATCGATGCAAGGCAGCAGAAGAAAAAAGGACAACTGTGTAAAAAGGGGCTATTTACACCAAGAATGCCTTCCTGGACCTAGAAAATGGTATTTTCCAAACTGGTCCCACAACATTGGAGAGATAAGATGAGAAATATAAATTGAGGAGAACCCTGAAACCCCCAACACCAAAGCCCTGACCCTAACCCCCAACCTTGGACTAACCCATTCATCGTGCTTACCTGTGAAACCTGTGCATGTGGAGAATCTTTGCACACCTGTTTACTGAACTGAACCCGCTTTTAAGGTCCAGGCATGCGGAATGACTGTTGCATGCCCCTCCCCCACCTCTGCCTTAATACACACCCTCAGACGTGGCTCGCTGCTCACTCAATTCAATCTGTATGCATAGCTGAATGTATAAAATTTGTGTTTGCTTTTTTTTTTTTTTTTTTTTTTTTTTCCCGCTGCTGTTGCCAACATGCACTGTGGAGAAATGCTGGTCAGTTTTACCACTTGTTGGCCTCGCGGTCCCCGTTGCGCCCTCAGAACAGTTTAAGTAAGAGTCAATCAAAAATAACTCTTACCTCGGGGCAAATTCCTTGGATGAGAAGTTCTCCTCCGTTCAGCCTGCTTTGGGCTTTAGCCCAAAAGAGGACCCCTTGAAGTGTTTCCACAGAGAAGGCCAAAGGTGTGTAAGGAGAGCCAAGAATGAATTAACTTGAACAGACTGTCGAATTGTGCTCGTTGCGGGTGTCAAAGACATGCAAGTCATATTTCTATATTTTCTCAGCCATCATGCTACCGGACTATTTGATTGATCTCCACCCCCCAATTTAATAACTCCCCTTCCTTTATTGTGTCCACATCATTTCATGGGCACTCGCTGTGTTCCATATCCATTTTCTTACATGAAAATTAATTTCCTGTCCTGTGGAGGTGGTTGTGATCTACCGACATAAGCATTTCCCCTTTTTATTATTATTTTCCAATCAGCCAGACAGGACATGGCAGTGCTATTACCCCCGCCCCCACCCCCCGCACCCCGACACACACACACACACACACACACACTGCTGTTACCTATTAATCAAGTTGCCTCCTTGGCGCGAGGTGTATTGTTTCTGTTCCGGCATCCTCGGCAGCCATGCATTTTTTTTTTTGAAGAAAATGTTAGTGTAGGATTGTGTGTTATTCAGACAAGCGACTGCTTTGAATACCCGGCAGGTTCTCATTGTGCTCCACAGAATCAAAATGTGTTTTTCTCCCTTTTGTAATTCTCAGTTATTTTCCTTCGCCATATGTTTCCCCGTTGAGGTACCAACGTTTTACACCGTCTCATTGTGACAACACACCTTGGTAAACTCAATACCAAAACTATGCTTTTTTTTTAATTGTCATTTTCTTTTTGTGTTACATTTATTTTTAAGGATCATGTTTCTACTAAAGCGTATTTTGTTTACCTGTGCATTATCCACCAACAATGGAGTGGAAAAAAATTAACCAAATAAAAAGAGGGCAAGGAGTCGCTCACACAGTGTATTTTGTTTGTTTTGCGTATCAGCTACAATATTTGTACTTGTGTTGTGCAATTACGTATCAAATTTCATTATATAATGCAAGTGGACTTTGTCAACTTTGCAGCAAATGTTATTAAAAGCAGTTAATACATCTAATTAGAATGACTTTCCCAGTGTACAGACATTGCTCAGCTTCGAAATGGGATAGAAATGTGGAACAATTTACACGTTGTAGCTATTATTTAAAAAGCAATTAACATCCTGCCGATTTCACTTCATCTTATTTACTTTTTTTATTTTTTGTTTTTATTTTTCTGCTGTTCCAAATGCCGGCTTTTTGTGTTATAAACATTTTTACCAAGAAAAATATTTTCATTTCATAACATAATGTGGCCTATAAAACTGTACAACCCAATTTAATTTTTAGGGGAAACAAATTATCTTTTCGAGAAGGGAAAAGAAAAATAAATGACTGAAGTGTGCGTAAAATTTTCATTGTAATTAATCACATGACTTCAATAGTTAACTCACGATTAATCGCAAATTTTATATCTGTTCCAAATGTACAATATTTTTTTCTAGGTTTTCATACTCTTGTATGAAAAAAATGTGGAAAAAAATGTGGAAAAAAATGTTAAACTACTAGAAATAGTTGAAATGAATTTTTGACGTCTATAACCGTCAATGGCAGTGAATGAGTTAACTATTTCACCTCGAATAGTTAAGAGGGCACAGCATAAAGAATTAGAAACAACTGGAAAGGAAAATAGAAAATGCTTACATAAGCAAGTTGCGCTTGAACTGTCAAATTTAAAGTAGATCACGAGTTCCAAAGACAAAGTTGGTTTACTCTCAGATGAAAGCAGCGGCAGACGTCCGCCCCGAAAGTTTCCCCAGCAGCTCTTTTTAAAAGCATGCAGCGTTGCCTTCAAATGCGCTCTCCCCCAAGATCAATTTTAACAGCAGGAACTTCACAGAGCATTTTGCGGGAAGAAAAAAAAAAGCTTTCAAACTCTGAGAGTAAAAGCGGCAGGAGATGTTTTTAATTATTATAATAATACAAGAAATCTGGTCTAACGAATAGGCGTAGCAAATGTAGCATTGTGCGTGAAGGTCGGCACATAATACGACAGCAGAAAATTATTAATATTAATTATTAAGAGAATTATGTGAGCTGTTTTCTGTTGTTCAGATTGATTTCCAGGTGGGTTGAGAATTGTAAATGTTTCTGAATGAAAAGTAAATACACACTTTGAAATAATGTAATGAACGCTAAACATCTATCCAATGAAATAATACACGATATAACTATTTTTTATTTGGGGGGGGGGGGCATCATCTGTAGTTCTGAATTCTGTATTAGAATTTGAAAAATGTAACACACTCTCGTTCCTGAACCTGCTGTTTTCATTTTCCCTTCTATCTTTAGACTACTTTTCTCATGTTTATGGCTGCGTGTGGCTGCCGGTGTGTTTGTTGAAGGGCGCCGGCGTGAGGAGCGTGTCCGCGGGGTGAATTTATTCTCTGTGTCTGTTCTGCAGCCCTGAGAAACCTTCACCTCATAGGGAGGTCGCTGTCGCTGTTTATCAAAGTGGCGGCGCATTGAGCCAACATCACTGGTGGAAACAGGCCATTTATTATTAACAGCGAACGTGGTGGGAAAAAAAGAAACCACAGGAGCAAACAATTTAGGATGTTCTCAGCACAAGTCGAAGTAAGGGAACAACACGCACTCTTGCAGCTCAGTGCGTCCTTCGTGTAATGAATTGTTAACCGACAATTTCTTGCTCAGGAATTCATTAAAATCTTTTTATTTTTTTCTCTTTTAAAACAAAACAAAATCAATACATTCCAGGTTGTTTCATTCCATCCACCCATTTTAAAAAGTATATTAAAAGTGTTTGTGTGCAATAGTTTCATGCTATGTGCTCCATCTTAAACATGCCCCGTGTATGATTTTTTTTTAAAAACGAAAGCACAGCTTCATTCCAATAACACTTCACAGTTCAACGCTGTCGTTTTCTCCTGACAAGGCACTCGAGTGACACAAAGTCACAAACTGCACTTGTCGTTTGAGGAAATCCATTATTTCTATAAGCCCGGCCCGGTTCAAAGCGTGTCAGCTGTTTTGTTTCTGCTGCCCAAGTGGGGAAATGTATCAAAAGGCTTTTTGTACTTTTAGTTTTGCCCTTTGCACTCCAGCCAAGCTCTAGATATGACTAAAGGGTTGTCAGCGACTGATAACGCACAACATCGATGAAAGAAAGATATCGTTCCCAAAAATCAAACACAAAATCCAAGCATTCGACATTCATTCTTAACTCATTCACTGCCATTGACAGCAATAGACGTCAAAAATTAATTTGAACAATTTCTATTAGTTTAACTTTTTTTTTTGTTAACAAGAGTGTGAAAGACTAGTCATGCGATTAATTACGATTAAAAAAAATTAATGCCCCTAATTTTTAATAATCTTTTCTTTAAAAACTTTTTTTTTTAAAATAATATTATGTTTTATTTTTTTTAAAGAAAATATTATAAAAAAAATTAATCGTAATTAATTTTTCATTTACATCTGTTCTAATACAATAAAAACATTCTAGGTATTCATACTCTTGTTAACAAAAGTGGGAAAAATGTTAAACGAATAGAAATAGTTCAAATGAATTTTTGACGTCTATAGCCGTCGACGGCAGTGAATGAGTTAAATTCCCTGAAATGTTTCATAACATACTGGTTCATCACTTGAATGGTTGTTAACACGCCCCAAAAATTGCTCCATGAAAATATACAATGCTTAGTAATGTAACTTGTGAAAAACCCAAAACATTTTCTGATCAAGGTAGTCGGAACACTCAATCGCATACAAAAAATTATGGCTAGCACATTTTTAAATACAGATTTAAGATTAGGATCATCATGAAGATTTGAATCATTTAAAGATTTGAATCATCATCATCAACCTAAAAAAAAAAAAAATGGTATAAACTGAAGCTAATTCTTTCTTGGACCTTATTAAATCCTCCTTCTTTTTTTTTTGACAAGACTCATGGTTCCTCATACAGTACAATTCCCCTCGTGTTTTCCTTCAGTCCATTGGCAACAATCCTTTGTTGTCATTTCCTCGTCAGTCTCATTTCCCGACAGAATGTCGAGCCTTTTATTTATTTATTTAATTTGCTTTCGTTGTAGCTTATAATTAGCCCGGCACACATCTGCGTACTGAATGAAACAGCACATCAATAATTCCTATAATCACTACTCTCCCTCAATGCTTCAAAAACAAGAAGAAGTCATTAGTATTAGGATGAAGGCTCAATAGTCTCGTGTGACTTAAGCGGTTCGCAAATTCCTAATTGAATTAATTTTTTGATGTGAGGCTCTCACAGTCACAGCAAAACCTCCACTGCCAATCACGAATCTTTTCCCCATGACCAGGTTTCTATTGTAGTACCAAAACTGACCATGAGAGGCGGCATTGTGCCACAAGACATCCAGATGTCTGGAAAATACAAAATAATGAAGTAATAGAGGAAACTAGGCTAACTAACTGTTAGCTTATTTGGTCATTTTTTCCATATTAGGTTAGGGATTTGCCGTTGTAAATATTGACCAGGTTTAAAACTTTGTTAGACTAAAAGCATAATTGCCATTTTTAAGTTACTGTCACAGTATCTTAAAAATAAATAAATAACGTACCAATGCACTTGCCCCACCAAAAAAAATTATTTGTTGAGGCAACTGGACTGATCTTTTTATTGAATTTGTTGCTTTTTCGATCAAAATGATGCTGTTCAGCTAACATTGAACAGAACAATAGTTTGCCAGATTTTTTTTTCTTCTTTTGAGCAAATCAGAGAGAAATAATGACTCTGAAGCCCATATCTCACTGAGTAGTGCAGGCTTGTGATGGCGTGCGCACGTAGCTTTTTCGGCAGGCTTCCTTAAGTGTTGCAAAACGTTGCAAAGACACTTGCCACACACTCGCATTATACTCTCAAACCGTTTTTAATTGTCGCCATCAAATTTTGAGCAGAACAAAAAATGCTTTTGGGTTCGTTCAAGGTTGCAGTGTTTCCTAAACGTTCTCTGAAGAGTCTTAATGGTTTCCTAAACTGTCTTAATGGTTCTCTAAATAGTCTTAATGGTCTTTATTGTCATGGCAATAAAGACCATTAAGACCGTTCAAGGTTGCAGCGTTTCCTAAACGTTCTCTAAACAGTCTTAATGGTTTCCTAAACGGTCTTAATGGTTCTCTAAACAGTCTTAATGGTTTCCTAAACGGTCCTACTGGTTCTCCAATCTTAATGGTCTTTATTGTCTAGGCAATAAAGACCAATAGGACTGTTTAGGGAACTATTAATAATGTTTTGAGAATGTTGAGGAAATGCTGCAGCCTTGAAGAAAACCCTACGTGAAAATGACATTGGTGAGTCTGCAAATGTTCATCCTTCAGTGGGATACGGGCTTGACAACGCTCAATGCTGATTGTGGTAATACTCGGAGAGCTAAATATTTTTTTTTAGGGTGGTACCTTGTATAAAAGGTTTGAGACTCACAGTTTTTTTAATAGGACCTTTGCGGACTTTGATCAATTTAATGCTCAATTTAGTCCAGATTGTCGTCTGTGTGTACCCATAAAAAGTCTTCATGGCAGTTTTTCTTTTTTTAATCTGCTGTAACAGTATTTGACTCATGGGTTGTTTTTGAATTGATCAGCAATGATTCCAAATTCCAAACAAAGCTTCACGTTGTCCAAGCAAAAACTCCAATCCAAGATTCAAGTCCTTGAAGACCAGAGTCAGGTTTTCCAGACTTTCCCCTGGAAGAGCCTTTTAAGTCTGAATCTGCGCTCTGTGCAGAGCCATGGACTTCCTCCTCTGTACCGCCGAGATGGCGGCCTCGGCGGCGGCCTGGTAGCTGTCCGTCTCCTGCGAGTCTTCGCTATTCTGCGACTTGGTGCTATCCTGCGAATCGGGCTTCTGCCTCAGCGCTCGGTTCTGCTCCTCCTTCAGCTCCACGTAGGACCTGGAGAAGGTGTGAAAGATGGACGTGACGGGGAAGGCCATGAGCAGGATGCCGCTCAGGATGCTGCTGAGCGCCACCACCTGGCCGGGGATGCTCCTGGGCACCATGTCGCCGTAGCCCACCGTGGTCATGGAGATGACCGCCCACCAGTAGCTGCCGGGGATGCTGGTGAACTCCTGCTTGGCGCCGAACTCGCTCTCGGCCAGGAAGACCAGCGGCGAGAAGAGCGCCATGGCCACGCACAGGAAGAGCAGCAGCAGGCCGAACTCACGCGTGCACCTCTTCACCGTCAGGCCCAGCGTCTGCAGGCCCAGCGAATGGCGAGCCAGCCTCATGACGTAGAAGATCCGCAGGGCCCGCAGGACGCGCAGGACCAGGCCCACCTTCTCCAGGTAGTTGTTGCCGGAGCCCGCCGGCTTGCCGCCGACCGACAGCGAGTCGACGATGAGGGTGATGTAGTAGGGCAGGAGGGCCACCACGTCGATGACGTTGAGCGGCGTGCGCAGGAACGTGCACTTGCTCTGGGTCTGGACGAAGCGCAGCACGAACTCCAGGGAGAACCACCCCACGCACACCGTCTCCAGCACGAAGATGTTGAAGCATCTCTGGGAGCACTCCCCCTGCAGGGCGAACCCATAATGACATGAAGGTAAGAGACGTCTACGACTCCCAAGAGGTACGATTGACTACCGGAGTACAATTCACTTGTGTTTAACTTTTGAAGGAGATGTTCGAGCGCACTCTTTTTTTTTTTTTTATAACGATACTGAGTTTAGTAGTCTCTGATATGGATATCAAGTACCGTCACCACTCGTACTTTTGATACATTAGGTTTGCCCAAATGACAATTACAATTTTACAGCAATACCTTATTATTTATCACAATGTAGCATTTTCCTTAAAATTTAATGTAATTATTTGCAATTTTCTATTCTTCTAGTTTCTACTTTCTGATCATAAAACAAGAGCACGAGAACCGCTAACCGCGAAATAGAATAGTATCAGCCCGATACTGATACATGGTAACGGTACCACTACTAACCCATCCCTACGTCAGAACAATAAATGTATATGTAGGTATTAATTTTTAATACATTTTTATATGCACTACATTTTTAAGGTTATTAAATTATTTACTTTTTTTCAAAAATTTTGCGCAACGTGAATTTTCAGACTGTAATGTGGCTTTAAAACCTCGTTTTCAATAATCACTTAACTTTATCATTTCAGTTAATCATCTTTCAATTACCCCAAAAAATAATAATTTGATTTTTTAATAAGTATTTATAAATAAAGAGCCATTACAGTGTTGTGCCTAATGTTAAAACTACAATAATAGCATTAAATAAAATATAAAGAATTAAAGTTTGTCCACCATGATAAATTGATTATGTGGCGCCTTCTGGTGTAGAATTCATGCATGCAGATTGCAGATGTTAAAAAAAAGAGCATAAGTGTCTAATAAGCTGCAATAATTACTTGTTTTTTTTTTGCAGAGGATAAAGAATATGCGCCTGTGAGTGTTGTTATATTGACTGTCTACATGTTGCTAAAAGATTTGTGTTCAAATAACCATTGCTTGAAGCGTTATAACACTGGCAACATAAATGCTATTTGTTAGCCTGTCTTAGCATTAAGCTAACAGACATATAAGGCATGTGCTTGTTCTAAATACACCCGTAATTGTCCTTTTGCTTAGTCTTTGAAGAACGATTCCAAAGTGTCAAGCCGTCGACGCGCTTTGATAGCCTTGCCTTGTTTCTGATGAACAAAGGAGGCGACAAACACTCATTAAGTGTGAAAACCAAAAAGGCAATGACACACACCATCAAAGGTGTGCTTAAAAACAACAACCCTGAACTCATCTTTCATCGTCGTCCGTGCTTATGAATATTCCGCCGTATAATTTCAAGACATTGTTTGGTTATATTAAGTCAGTCGGCCCTGAAGCGCAGTGCAAAGGAGAACCGCCTCGCTTTTCATCTCTACACATTTGCCTTTTAAGTCTTATTAAGCATTCACTCTGTTGGATTTGGTGAGAAATAGGAAGTAGTTGTATATTGATTGTTCTGCAAGCATTTGCGCAGTCGACATTGACTTCCATGACAAACGTGAACATACAATTTATTTATTTATTTATTTATTTTTCACCTGGGGGTTTATTTGGATGAAAATGCCACTTGTCACGTTTCCAAGCAGAGACAAAGAGAGCGCTCACTTTAAAGTAGCCAACTATTATTATTATTATTATTATTATTTAATTCCACTCTTATTTGCGCGAGTGACTGAAGTCCTCCGAGAGCGTGAAATAAACAACAATCAGCGCCAGCCCCCCCAGGCGCTCCGCCCGAGGCTTTGGCTGCAGGCTCTTATGTTGAAATTCTCCGTTTTGGAGGCATTCCATCCATGCGGGAAACATAATAATAATAATGTTTGTTCGTATTCAATGACTTAAGTGTGCCAAACGCAATCGGCATTATATATAGAGTCAAGTGAAATGATGGACGATTTATGAATACATATATTCAGAAGATGTTCCTATCTCGCTATGAAATATGCTAATCTTGATGTAAATGATCACTAAAAGCTTTTCTTTTTCTTTTTTTAATCGGGTCCAAACAAACGTGACACTGTCAACATGTCACGACCTAACAATGGTGCTTTCAACTTCCTGTCAGAGGAGTTCATCATCACAGCTCAAGACAAGCGTGGAGACTGTTGACTCCTCACCTCCACTTTTCCCATCAATTCATTCTGTTTATTTACTGGCCCTGTTTGCTATGCATCAGCGCGCTCCAAAATGAAGCTGTGTGTGTGTGTTTTGGAGCTTCAACACACCTTCCTAACAGCCGTGTGGTATCTTTAAAAAAAACGATTTGCTTTCCAATTCCATGTAGTCTTAAGCACTAGTTACTTTATTTGTTTGTTTATTTTGTGACTTAAAAATGGACAATGCCTTTACGTAACATCATTTTACATGAACCAGTAAGTAGCCTGCTAAATAACAAACAATAACCAATTTGACAATTTTTCCCCTTTGTTTTTTGGCATATGTTTTTTCTTTGTTTTTGCTATTTTGAGTCACGGTGAAACTAGTTTCCCCTCCCTTAATTAACTCATTCACTGCCATTGACAGCAATAGACGTCAAAAATTTATTTGAACTATTTCTATTAGTTTAACATTTCTTTTTACATTTTTGTTAACAAGAGTATGAAAGCCTAGAATTTTTTTTTTTACATTTAGAACAGATATCAAATTTGTGATTAATCGTGAGTTAACTAGTGAAGTCATGCGATTAATTAGGATTACAAATTTAATAATAATATATAATATAATAAATAAATACAATTAAAAAATTTAATCGCCTGATGCCCCTAATTATTAATAATCTTTTCTTTAAAAAAATATTTATTTTTATTTTTAATAATCTTTTTTTAAGAAAAGATTATTAAAAATTAGGCGATTACAATTTTTTATCGTAATTAATCGCATGACTGCACTAGTTAACTCACGATTAATCAAAAAATGTATATCTGTTCTAAATGTACAAAAAAAAGTCTAGGCTTTCATACTCTTGTTAGCAAAAGTGGGAAAATTGTTAAACGAATAGAAATAGTTCAAATGAATTTTTGACGTCTATAGCCGTTGATGGCAGTGAATGAGTTAAAAATTTACCAATCCTGTTTTGTTACATGATTCTCCGTAAACCAGGAAGTAGCCTGCTTACTAACAACAAATAAACAAAGCAACATAATTACAGCTATTATCAAATTGCAATACTAATTAACAAACCGGCCGACAAACAAGATGCACTACATTTTCTTCATTTTAGTTTCAGGAATTTCTCATTTTACTTAGTAATAAAACAAATATATTTTAACCTTGGTGAAGATTCTGCCATAGTTGTAGCAATTGATTTGAGTGATGGGTGTCTTCTTTCCGGAACACAAAAAGCTCCATATTTGATTAGCTGGTGACACAACTGGACTCTCACATCCCCGCGAGAATTCCCACTCAATATCCGTTAGTACTTCCTTCCTTTGTTTGGAAAAAAAAAAAGATCGGATTTGTTAGCTTCGGATTTACGGAGAAGCGTTTGGAGGATGTCCCCTGTCCCTTGATTTAAGAAAAGAAATGAATAAAAACAAGTCGATGGTCTTGCCAGATGTCAATTAGTTTAAATGAAGCCCCAGGTGCTGTTTAATCCCAATGGGATTAAGATTTGAAGGCATGAGTGGCACTAATGGAATCAAAGCAACTGCAGTCTGCAAGCCTCACCATCCTCATTTAACAGGATGTCCCTGAACACAACAGCTCACCTCGCTGGACTTGTCATGTATTATCCTGATATTTGCCAGCCATCTCTTTTCATAGGCAATGTAAAAAAATATATATACAAAAGTATACGCTTTTGATGAAAACCTTAATCCCACATATGTTGTTGCATTTAAAGTAAAGTAATTGTCATTATATACCAGTTCTTAGATAACTGTGTCATATAGTACCAGAATTTTGGCGTAAAGATTCATGCACATTTATTGAAAAACGAAGGAAAATGTCAGGAACATTTTTACCAAAAGACGGCAAATCATACCAAACTAAAAAAACAAAAAAAACAATACGAAAAAAAGCTTGGTGGAGAAAGGTGCATGCTAACAATTTAGCTAACTAGCAGTGCTAGCTTGAGTACAGCTTTAACATTTGGTTTTCTATTTCTATTTTCTGGAATAAGGCATGTAATCTTTAATCACTCTTTGACATACTTTTGAAAATGTAGAATCTTATCAGAATAAAGTTGTAATATTGCAGTTTGACAAAACAAAAAAGTCCTAATTTTATGAGAACTTTTTTTTTTGTATTGTCATATTACTGCAAGAAAAAACAATTCCGAATCCCATTCTTTGTTTCTTTTTATTTTTACGTTATACGTTTGGACACACTTTCTTATCCAATGCATTTACTTTATTCTCACGGTTACTTTGGAGATTCTCACTGAGGGCATCAAAACTATATGTGAAATCAATTGACATGTTTAATCCCACATTCATCCGCACACAGTTGACAGGCAACTATAAAATGACATTTTTCAAGATAAGAGAAGAAATTGTTTTTGCAAAATTGGACTGGCCATTAGAGGAGTCAGACAGGCTTAAGTGCTGCGCTTTTTGTCCTTGGCTCCGTGCCGCGATCATCAGGACAGGTCATGTGACCACCGCGCATGAACCACCACCATTTCCCTGTGTTGCATTACCAGCCTGACCGCCCCCGTGCTGCAACTTTGTTCAGCAGTCCACGTCGATACATATAATATAGTTGACGACGTATTTTGAATTTTGTTCATTCGGTATTTAGATGATTACTTTTTTGAGTGGCTGGGATGATTTTGCAAATGTATATTAGGATCTTATTGGGGCAAAATTACAATGGAAACTCATTGAATTGTGAGGGGCAATAAATATAATCCATAATTGTATGACAAAATGTCAGGATTTTACGAGTTAAGTTGTAATATTATGAGAAAGGAGGAGCAATTTTACAAGAAGTCACTTGTGATTTTATGAGCAAAAAATTTTTTTATTAGTTGATTTTTTTTCTTAACGCTTATGGGAAATGGCAATACTACAAAAATTATCACCATTTTAGTAAAGTGACATCAACTACTGCAGGTGATTGCTAACCATTCGTAGATTTTTTTTTTTATCCTCAAATTAAAGAAACAAACAAACAAACAATTCTGGACCTGCAAAGCGCAGACCCCCCCCCCCCACCAAGGTCAACCCAATTTGTACGAGATTAGACGAGTTTGAGTCCGATGTAACAGCTTGTTCCCTGACATGACTTTCCATTCATTACCCAACACAACCCCTCGCCAGCACAAAACCATATTTTTCCACGCGATGCTTTCATTAGCGCGGGGAAGATCAGCACTAATGTAAAGGCTGCCTATCACGCCTAATGGATGCTCTGTAATGACGGCACTTGTGGGGGTGAGAGTGGCCGCCCCTCCGTCGGAGGAGACGGCTGTAATTAGCTCAATCACTTCACCATGCAGAGTCCTATTGCAAGAAAAAAAGTGCTCGGCTGTAAACACAAGTAACAGCACGCCGTGCGTTTTCGCCAACTGTGCTAACAAAGCACGTCCGACGCGACAGACTTGAAAATCAATCACGGGCGACGACTGCGACAATTGCAGGAACTGCAATAAACATGCTCTCGATCACTTAAAGGGCCAGTTTACAGTACGCGTCGCCTCTTGAACACCTTGTTTGGATTCACGCGAGCACGGAAACGACATGTTTTCAGTCCGCTTCACTGGAAAAGACAAAACTTAAGAGCGCACACGTTAAGTAAATCAATATCTATCAACTTTTGATAAGGAGGAAGCTCAGTAGTGCTTTCTATCTATCTATCTATCTATTGTTAACATTGTTAAAAAAAAAATTCTTTGTTTCAATTTATATTTGAACCGTTTTGAATTTAGTTATAGCTGTGTAGTAATAAGAAAACAGTTTGTTCAATTTTACTCGATGTATAGTGTCTTTGTTCTCTTCCCTGGGAAAGGAATGTCTAATAAGGTTTCTGTTCTTATCTAAAGGAGTATATGTTTGAAAGTGCAAGCAGAGTTTCTGTCCATAAATTATCCGGTCAAAAGGTCAAGGAAGTGCCGGGACTAATTATTTTTCCTACATCTGGAGCGAACTAAGATATGAGATGAAGATGTATTATCTGTTTTTTTTGTACTTCACTCTCCCTCAAGGACAGGAGGGAGGGGGGAGAGACCATTTCCTGTAAACACTGTTTTTGTATAAGTTGGGGTGAGTCCACTTTCACGACACACATTTGGAGAAGAACACGGATTCAGTGGGTTCCTTTTGTCTTCAGAAATTTTCTGTAATAAATTTCTTGCAAGAAAACCTCTTCACAGATCTCAACTTTGAGTTTTATTTTAACACGCAAGAAAACAAAGAACGTTTTCTATCACTATCTATCTATCTAGACAATGACCTTAGGCTAGCTACATAGCTAGCTAGACATTGACCTCAGGCTAGCTACATAGCTAGCAAGACATTGACCTTAGGCAGGCTGCCTACATAGCTAGCAAGACATTGACCTTAGGCAGGCTAGCTACATAGCTAGCAAGACATTGACCTCAGGCTAGCTACATAGCTAGCAAGACATTGACCTTAGGCTAGTTACATAGCTAGCAAAACATTGACCTTAGGTTAGTTAGCTGGCTATGTAGATAATAAAGACATTTACATTAGGCTAGCTCGCTTTCTATCTTGATATCTAGACATTTTCCTTAAGTGTGTGCTTGTGTTTTGCTGTTGTAAATTATGGTGACCATATTTTCAAAATGAGGACGTAGTACCAGTTGCGGTAAACACGGTGCACTCCACTTCCTATTAGTCATTCAACGTCAACCGGACATTTTCATGAATTTATAAAACCCCGTACGCCCAAACAGGACGTTAAAAAAAAGTGCTCTGTCCTCCCAAAAGAGGACCACCCTACTTGTTGTTTCCCGTTTAAGAAGACAATATTCAGAGAATGTGTGTCATGATAGCATGCATCCAAACTAGGTGTTAAAGCATTGACACCTCTACACGATCTGGTGCGCGTTTGTTGCGGTTTATAGCAGTCGTCCATGTGCAGCTACTAATTGAATGCAAGTAAACAAATTGCAAAGTAAAAATAAAAGTGTGATCACAGGTTATTGTTGAGGTGTGAGACGGTAGCGGCCTTGTTAGCATTTATCGCTTTCCTTCTTGTGAAACGCTTCTTGAAAATAGCAAACTCAAAACTGGTGTGTTTTTACAAGGCAGCTTGAAGCAACACCACCATTGTTCTTGCAACTATTATATATCATTTGTTAACCTTAAATACTCGATGGTAAAAGGAAATTGGCCATGTTTGAAGTTCTAGTTTATGAATTTAGTCGAAAATATAGGCATAAATTGGATTGCCACTTTTTGGTTTTTTAAAGCAGAATTATGCAAAAACTAGCCAACCCATTTTTGCGGCGTCATTACCACGTGACAAGGTTTGACAATGGTGCCGCTTTGGCCCCAATGCAAGTGGACTGTCATGTGCAATCAAGTGAAAAAGAATTGTATCCAAGACAAAATGTTTTTGGTCATTTCAATCTGGAACAATCTATGGACAAAATAATTTAGGAACGCCATTTTTGCCGTTACAGTCCACATGCATCGGGGGCTAAAATGCACCGTTTTTCAATGAAACAAGAGAGGAAAGACTTGTAAAAATAATAATAATAATAAATAATAATAATAATAAGCAAACCAAAAAATTCAAATAATAATGAAATTTATTTATTTTTATTAAATATAGTAAGTAGTTTTGATGCCATTGTCTGTAGTGGGTTAGCTGGAACCTGGTTTTGGGTGGGAGGCAGGCCTATAGATGCCAGATTATGGTGGCAAAGCACTTCCTTTGTCTAAATGAAGTTCGTCAACTCATGTCAGCGCAGTTCCCTGGCATCCAGATGTCACATGTTGTGGCAAAGCGCTACTTGTGTCTAAACGAAGTCCCTCAAACTCACTTCAACGTAGTTCCTTGGCAGCAACATGATAACAAATGTCATATGATTGGTCTCACCCCCCAGAAGAAAAAAAAATCTGCAAATGAATTTATGAATCCTGAATCCTGAATCCTTTACATTTTTATCGCATAAAAACAAATTAAAAAAAACAACTGTTCAGCTTTTATAATTGGTTTTGGTATACAGTATAAACTTTAGCTGTATGGATTAGGATTTCAAAAAAATTGCATAAGCATCATGTTATACTGTATAACAATATTAAAAAAATTAAATAAATATTGGCAAGCAAAGGCGAGAAAATCCCAAACAAAGGAAGCGCTCCCCATTTTCCCGTGACCTGCTCGGTCGTTAGCTCATCTCGGTGCGGCGTTCGCTCCTGCGGCTCGGGACGGCGCGGCGCGGCGCGGCGCGGCGCTGACAGGCGAAGGCAGCCGGCGCGATAAGGTGACGATCACGAGGAGCCGCCGTGCGTCCCTGAGCCTTGTGTCTCTTTGTCAAGATGATTTACACTCAAAGCCCGACGCTGGTACTGCATGTGGGCCGCCGCGTCAACATAATCTCAATTGTACGGGAGTGGCATTGCATCCCGAAGGCTGAATCACATTTATTCTCTTGGTTTGTTACCCCCAAAACTAAGGAATCAAGTATGCGGCTAGTTTGCTTTTTCAAACCAAAGTTATTATAGTTAACAAAATCACTCAAAATGGAATTGTTTTGAGAAAACTAAACTACATCTTAGTTTCATAAAACTGATCACAACTCATACTGATGCCGGACTTATTTTAAGGTATCGGGTACTCATGGAGGCTGTTGATACCTGCAACCAATACTTAAGGCAACAACAACAACAAAAGAAAATTTGGCATAGAATAAATCATCCTCGGCAGTATTTGGCACGGTACGAGGGCAGATTGACACGTGGGTTAAGCATCGTCTGCCTCAGAAAGGAAGGTCTTTGTTCACAATTCTTTCTTATTAAAATTATTGTGTTTATCGAAAGTACGAGTGGTAGGGTTCTAAGTCAACTTTAAGGTTTCGAATGAGGGGTTCAAGACAGGCTTTGAAATTAGAGTTTCAAACCAGGTGTAGGGTTTTGAAGTTAGTTTCAAGTCAGGATTATGTTTTCAAATCGGGGCTTTAAGTCAAGTTCAGGGTTGGAAAGTTGGGTTTCTATGAAATTTTTCTAGGGTTTCAACACAGGTTTAGGGCTTCGAGACAAGTTTAAGGTTTCAAAATAGGTTTTCAAGACTGGTGTAGTGGAAGTTAGTTTCAAGTCAGGATTATGGTTTCAAATTAGGGATTTAAATCAAATTCAGGGTTTGAAAGTTGGGTTTCTAGACATAGTAAAGGTTTCAAACAAAGGTAAGGGTTTGAAATTAAACTAGGCTTGCAACACAGGTTTAGGGGTTCGAGACAAGTTAAGGGTTTCAAAATAGGTTTTCAAGACGGGTGTAGTGGAAGTCAGTTTTAAGTAAGGATTATGGTTTGAAATTGGGCCTTTAAATCAGGTTCAGGTTTTGAAAGTTGGGTTTCTAGACATGATAAAGGTTTCAAACAAAGGTATGGGTTTGAAATTACTCTAGGGGCAGGTTTCGGGGTTCGAGACACGTTTAGGGTTTTAAAATAGGTTTTCAAACCAGGTGTCATGAAAGTTAATTTTAAATCAGGATTATGGTTTCAAATTAGCGTTTGAAGCCGGGTTTAGGGTTTCAAATTGTGATTTCAGGTTTAAGATTTAAAATCAGAGTTTTACGCCATGTTTGGATTTGAAATTAGGGCTCCAAGCCATGTGTAGGGTTTCAAATTGGGGTTTCAAGACAGGTTTAGTGTTTGAAAGTAGGGTTTCAAGTCATTATCAAGGTTTCAAACAAAGTAATGGGTTTGAAATTTGGGTTTCCCAGCTAAGTTTAAAAGTTGAGGTTCAAGCCAGGTTGTGGGTTTCAAAGTAGGGGTTCTGGTTTGAAGTTAGCATTTCAAAGCCAGGGTTCGGGTTGGGGTTCTGAGGCGGACTCACCCTCTCCTCCTCCTCCCTGAGGTCCGGCATGGTGCTGACACAAAGCGTCACGGCGGTGATGGCCACAAACAAGACGGAGAGGCAGGCGAAGATCTTGCCGGGGATTCCGGAGTGCGGGTTCTCCACCATGTCCCTCAGCCTCCGCATGCAGCCGCCCTCCTGGATCTCGTCCGGGCTGGGCGCCGGCTGCCGGCTCTCCTCGCAGGACGGCACGGCGACCGGCTCGGGGGCCGGCTCGGCCTCCTCTTCCTCCAGCCTCCGCATCTCCTTGTACTCCTCCTGGCGGAGGCGCAGCTTCCTCAAGCAGCACCAGTCCAGCTTGTTCTCCTCCACGCCCCAGTAGAGCAGTTCCTCCTGGAAGGACAGAGCGCACATCTCCCTGAGCAGCCGCAGCTTGCCCGCCGCCAAGAAGCTGACGATGGTGCGGAAGGCCGACGGGCTGCGGTCGAAGAAGAACTCATTGCGGCTGCCGTCGTAGTCGTCGCACACGTCCATGATCTCGGCCTCGTTGCTGCAGGCCCGCAGCTTCCCCAGCCTGGTCATGGGAAACTCGTCCAAAGTGGACCAGGGGATGCGGTACTTGATGCCGCCCACGTTGATGATGGCGGCACCGTCGTCTGCGTCCGGCTGCCGGGCCTGGGGCTTGACCAGGCGCTGGGCTCGCTTGTAGAAGACGCCCTTCTCGGAGGAGACCTCCTGCGGGTTCTCCACGCGCTTGAAATGGAAAGTGGTGAACTGGCGCTCGGCGCTGCCGGCCAGGAAAGCCACTTCCTGGTACATGGCGACCGCGTTGCTTCACAATGGACGGCCGGAGGAACGCGGATCGTCAGCCATTCAGCAACGCGCCGCCGCTCTGTCACACAAACAGAAACAGGGCGTCAGTTCCCCGCGACAGAATCCCACGACTAATCTGACTGAAATTCACTGACACTGCCATGCTACCGGGGTAAGAAGCCCTTTTAAGACGTATCTGCTTAAAACAGATCATTTCCGAATGTCATTTCAATGGTTTTCAGTGCGCCCTCCGGTGGACAAAATTAGCAACAACGGGTACTTCTAATTGAAAAATAGTAGCGAATGTGTTCCTCTAGCCCCATGGGCCGGATTACACTCCCCGTGACAGGCTGCTTCCGGCCCACGGGCCGTATATTTGACACCCCTGCTACCAAACAAAGCAAAACTAAGTATATTTTCATGTTTCTGTATCAACAGGCTGAGTAACAACATAGCAAAGTGGAATATATTTCTGCAAAGTGCTTACTGCACACTCGGCAAAAAAAAAAAAAGCTAGAAAATACAATGAAGCAAGTAAAAAGGAAGCATGCATTATCCATATTACACTCCTCTCAAGCGCGATGTGCTCTAACACACGGCGTCGCAAGACCTACAGAGAAGCTTGCATTATGCTGTATTAGTGTACCGTTGTGTGTGCGCGCACGTCTGCCAACCACACACCAAAGTGTCCACGTGAAAGAACTAATGGCTTGAAATGGAGGTAAAACAAAAAGGAGGATTTCTCTTTGAATGGCGTAAAGGAAGAACAGCAGCTCACAGTTAAACCGTCACGTTCTTGCCATCATGTTCGAAAAGTTGTTTTTTTTTTTCCAATTTATCTCCCAGCGCCGCAAGGATAACGCACGCACAACTGCGAGTTTGCGTTAACAAGCTGAGACACGTCGTCTTTTATTTAAGGCCGGCATCTGGAGCCGCCGTCCTGTTGATAGGAAATGGTAAAAAAACGCGTCTGGTTTTCGTTTGTTCGTAGCAATGATTCTCAAAGTGTGGTATGAGGGCTCACTCTCGAAATCGCTGGATTCAATCTTGCGTACAGTTTAGTTGTAAATAACTTATAAGTGCAATACATTTGCAATGAATCATTTAGAATTGTTTTCAAACATTTGCTCTGGTACAATTTGTATTTTTTTTTTACCTGTAATACATTTAGAATCATTACATAAATACAGTTTTTATTTTTCTTAGTATTTAGATAACTGTTAGGAAGTACTTGAGTCCATCTAAGTATTTAGATTACTTTTAGGCAGTATTTCAGTAGATATAATTGTAAACTTTTTATTTTTTATTTTTTTTTTAAATAAAATAATAAAAATAAAAAATAAAATAAAAAAATAAAATAAATAAATAAATAAATAAAAAATATATAAAAAAATTAATAAAATAAATAAAATAAAAAATAAAAATAATTGTAAACTTATTGAGTATTTTGGAGATTCTAGAGTATGTATTCCTAAGTTTCAAAAGTTAACCACTGGTTTATAGAAAACGTTTTGAGGCGTCTGCAAAATGTACGTGCGTAGCGGTAGCATGTTTGCTTTTCACTCGTAATGGGCCATCATAATGCACTTTTCGTTCCTACAGTCATTCTCTCTGATATCAAGTATTTTTACAGTACTGGTGGATTTATTCTATTCCCGGCAGGCCATGGTTCTAAATGCTGGAGTTCCGTTCCCAATTGGTGACGTAGAATTCAAAGTTAAGTCAAAACACTGCCGCTAAACGACACTAACACGGACGGGTAGTAAAGTCATACGTAAATATTTGTATGAAGAACTCTTCAAAACCATAAGTGGGTGAATGTCCATCCGAAGACCCCCCTGTACTTGATACATTAGGGTGAAAAAAAAAATCTGCACTACAGCTGTGTATGCCCCCGACAAAGTGCAAAATGCATTACCCTTTGCAGATCATTTGCATAGCAAATATAAAGACGCTAGTAAACAATCCAAATTTGCTTTGTCAAAGCTTATATAATGCTGAGTCCCAAAAAGCCCATATTAAATATTAATACTGTTATTTATTATGCAAAGGGTTTGAATAGCTCATAATGAAGTATTTGTAGCGCAAAACATTAGCGCAATCGTTAGTTACAACAATGCAGTCTTTTTGAAGTTTAGCTTGTTTACCATTTGTTCATTTTCTACAGCGCGCGTCCTCATTGCCAGCCAAATCGCGTGGCACAAATAGACAAACGAGCATTCACACTTCAACTGACACGCCATGAGAGGAAGCCCCGGAGTACCTGGAGTGTTCTCCAAACAGGAAGTGATTCAAACCCAAACCTTAGAACTGTGAGATCACAATAACCGGATTGTTCAAGTCGTACATTTTTCTCTAAAACAGAAGATTATCATCGACACTCTCAAAATTGTTGGGTCAAAAGTATCCCAAATTGGATGAAATGCTAACACAGCACTGGGTAGAAAAAGGGCAAAAGATGGGTTATTTATACCCAGCGCATTGGGTTGAGGATTTGACCCAATCTTCAACCCAATAGCCTAGGTCAAAATAATCAACCCAACCTTGAGTAAAAATAACCCAATCTGATCAAAATCCGCAGATACCCAACGAGTGGGTTCAGAATCCACTCTCTTAAAATTCCTTAGTCAAATTGACCCAATTTTGGTCAAAAATTTAACCGATCTGCTACCCCGGGTCAGTTTGACCCAACTATTTTTGGGATGTTATGTCCAAAAAATGGGTTGCTTTGCACAAAAACAACCCAGAAAGTTGGTTCATATGCAAAAAATAATGCATTATTGGTCAAAAATTGGACCGATCTGCTCCAATTTGACCCAACAATTTGTGGGTTTTGTACAAAAAATTTCGTTATTTTTGAGGTAGCAGTTTTAAGAGAGTGGGTTGTCTTCCTAACCCACTCGCTGGTTATCAGTGAATTTAGATTAGATTGCATTACTTTTACCCAAGGTTGGGTTAATTACTTTGACCCAACATATTGGGTTGAAGATTGGGCCAAATCTTCAACCCAATGGGTATAAATAACCCAGCATTGGCTCAGTCCCTTTTCTACCCATTTCTGGGTTAGCTATTTCACCCAATTTGGGTTACTTTTGACCAAAATTGGGTTGTTTTTGACCCAGCAGTTTTAAGGGTGCAACCATTTTTTTAGTGTGTTATATAAAGATCTTCTCTTTTTTTTTTTTTTTTTTTGGACACAGTTCTTGATGAGATGCGATTTGGTTGTGCAGGCATACGCATTGTTGTGGCTGGCAAGTCTGTGTATTTCAGAATCGAGCTTCGCTGCATTCATATTTTACCGCATCCATATTTTAAACTTGACAACTTCCCAAGTGGACTTGCATAAATCATCATATGTAAGTCACCTTCCTCCATTTCTCTTCCTCCAAAAGAAACTTTTCCAACCAAACAAAAAAACCCAGTTATGCACGCAAATGGGACTTGCGAGACTGCATGAACGTACTGTATATCACAAAAAGCAACATTTGTGTAAATAAAGTTTTATATCTTCACACGGCAACACTGAAGAAATGACACTTTGCTACAAAGTAAAGTAGTGAACAGCTTGCATGACAATAGGGAACTCGCAGTGACCCGTTTGCGAGTGCGAGCGATAACACTAAATTTAACACGCCTTTTAACACTTAACTAGTCACATGACATTGGTTCAGGAAAACTGGCTCAGTCGGCCTCGTTTTAGACATTTTCACTTCGGGGTTGACTCGCTTTTGTTGCTATTTTTGAGGGAACAGTCAACTTCGTGTTATACAAGCTGTACACTTTGTCAAGCTATAATCAAATATTTACAAGAATGTGAGGGGAGGTACAGCATGCAGAGAGAGCCCCTCAACGCCCCCCCCCATCCCCCTCCAGCCCCCCTTGACAAGCTTCCAAAGCAGCCTGATTGGTCTCCCGTCACTCAACGGGGTCCCCACCGACAGACAAATGGTGGCAGGCAAATGAGCCCGAGAGCAATGTGATTGATGCAAAACGGCCGTCAAGAGCTGCAACAATCAGCAAAGAGAGGACTCGTCACACGAGAGCCTTTTACCATTTGGACCCACTCGGAGGCCGCGTTCAACTTGACAACGTCAGTGACATCACCACTCAATGATTGCGCTTGTCGTTCAACATCATCCTCATTCCAAAGAGTTGCCACTTCCGCAAACCACAGTAAGAAACATATCGTTATGTTAGAACTACAAAACGTTTCAAGACATTAAAATCTTGTTTCGAGGGACATAGGATTTTAAAAGGGGACCTTTGATATACGTACATAATTATTAGTTACAATAATTATTTGTATTTTTCATAATAATTTTTTGACTATTTTTAGAAGTCAGATTATTAAAAAAATAATTCTTAATTTTAATATTAATTGTAGTTATATTAATAACACATATATGTAAATTAGAATAAATGCAGGAGCAATATTTACAGGGAATAAAAAATATATATATATATTTGTAGTTTTTAAAATATAAAAAAATATATATTTTAATAATTGTATTGAAAAAAGTCAAAATAATAAATGAATGAAAAATAAAAATAAAGTATTTAGTAAGTCAGGTGAAGTCTGGCAAAATGTCATGATTTAATAATCATAATTATAATGCATTTAACTAGTTTAATATTTGTATGGGTACAAATAATTTAGTAAATAAGAGGTACATAAACATTTTTATTTTCATATTAATATATTTTACTTTACTTGCATTAGTAATGGTAGTAACTTTATGGGTCAGATGATTTCATTGGAGAGCATTAGCCTATCATCAAATGATAATCCAATCATTCAAATTATAATCGTAACATTAATGCCATAAAAAGGAAGAAGTCATTTTACCATATTTAATAACAGACAAAATAGTTCAATAAATCACATGGACTATATAGGGAATATCTTAATAATAACACGTCAAGTTGACTAAAGACAGCTTGCGATTTCACATGCACTTCACCTTTTACCTCCTGATGGTCCTCCGCACCTACACGCGCACACGCGCACGCCATGTCGTCACGCCTGCCTTCCTAAAAGTGTGCATTTGTCTAATAACGAAGTTATCAGCGAAGTGATGACGTCACCAAGGAAGGTGTAACGATGAAAGCATCGCAGGGGCTCATTCATTGAGCGCATCCAAAGTCTCCCCTTAAGAGCCGTAAAAGCAAAAAAAAAAAAAAAAGTAGCATTCGGTGTGCTTGCCTGCGTGTATGGCACGTCCACGCCGAGCTCTGGTTTGCCACGTCACGCTTCATCCGCCGTCATGCGATCCACGCGGGGGAGAAAAAAAAAACCCGACAGTAAACGCACCAGAACTCACCCGGCTGGCCGAGCCCGCGTCCATCTGCTTCAACGTGTTCCGCGCGTCCGCGCAGCCGTCAACCGCCAAGTTTCCCACGCACACGCCGCGGGACCACGCGCACGGTCCACCCAGATGCGCATCTTACGCGCACGGAGCACACGGGCAGGGAAAAAAAAAAGCTGCACAAGAAAGAAAGAAAGAAAAAGAAAGAAAGAAGGAAGAGTTCCGGGGTTTGTTTTTTTTCCCGTCACGATGCTCGTGCACAAGAAAAAAAAAAAAAAAAAGCAAGCAGCTTCCAGTGGTGATGCTTCTCCCTCCGCTGCCCAAACTGCGCGTGTGTGCGCTCCATCATACAACAGGGGTGCGACAGCGTCATGGGGGTTGTTTGTCATCCACTTCCTCCCTCTCCACTCCACTTAAAGTGGAAAACTTATCATTTAAAAGGGATCCATTCGAGATCGTGTGTACGGTAAAGAAATGTGGGCACGCTAGGCATGAAACATAGGCTGTTTACAATCTTGATTAGGGTTCGACTTGAGCTATTATGCAAGCGTATTGCATTAATTCGAAATTTAAAAAAAAAAAGAAGTATTTCTGGGTAATGTTTTCCCCTGTTTTCAGAGGTTTTGGGGGTTTATATCAAAAAACACAATTTTAAAAAATCTGAAAAACTAAAATTATTCTGAAAAGAGAAAACTAAAATAAAACAAATCCAAAAACGGAGGTTAAAAAAAAGGGGGGAAAATATTCTGGAAAAACAAAACAATTATTCTGATACAGAAAAAAATATTTAAAAATATTTTTGGTGCATAAAACGGAATAAAAATATATATATATTAAAAAAAAAAAGGCTTTTACACCTACCATATATATATATATATATATAGAGAGAGAGAGAGAGAGAGAGAGAGAGAGAGAATTAAATGATTAATCAGATTAATCACATTTTAGAATTTTGATTAATCACAATTAATCGCTTAACAAAAAATAAAAATAAAATTCCCAACAAATTTGAAGAGCACCAGGTTATGTGTCAATTCTTTTGACATTTAATGTTATAAGGACGTCTTTTTTGATCCACTGTACACGCTCATCCTCCTCTTTGTTTCCTAATCAGTTAATTACTTGAGTAATTTAAAATGGAAAAAAAAAAAAAGGTTTATTATAAAGATTCATTTTTTTGGTGGGCTTCGTTTTTTTTTTTGTTTTTTTTTGAAAATATTATTTTTGTTTGTTTGTTTTATTGTTTTTGTTGGTTTGATGGATTTTTTGTTTGTTTTTTAATTCATTTCTGGGGGGGGTTGCGATTTGTATTTATTGTTCAGAATTTTTTTTTTACTGTATTTTTTGTGTGTACTTTTCTGTTTTTTTAGAATATTTTTTTCCGTTTTTCAGATTTTTTTTCCTTTTTTTTTTTGCTTTATTTTTCTTTTTTTTCCGATTTTTTTTAATGCCAAAAATATTTTCCAAAAAAACAAAAGAGTGCTTTCATGCTTGGCAGAGGTAGCAAATGTGTAACCTACGCAATCTGATGTGAGTAACTTTGTTCGATCTACTTTATCAGCCAGTCTTTGACTTTGATGAATTGCATTTGGACCAAAAATGCCGACGCTGTCGCAACAACAAAACGAGCAGCACGGTGGCTAGATGACACGTCTGCCTCATAGTTTTAAGCATCGAAGTTTGAATTTTTCTCTATCTGGCATTTTTACATGTTGTTCCTTCGCTTTGCGGGCTTCATAATCGTCCGTCAGAATTCCGCACCACCTCATGAAGGCCTCATTTGTACGCCATTCAGAGAATTTCCTTAATGATGCTCACATTCCAACATTTTGCTTCCGATCCTTGGGATTTACAGCAATCTCTCCCTTGTGAGATTGATTTAACATTCTCACTCTCCAATATGATTTGATTGTATTAAACATGCATTTTCTCCCTCAAGGGTACTGCTGCTGCACTTTGGCCTTCTAATTATGACCCGCCGACATTAACGAGATGCTCACCGCGGCGCTGGATTTCGCCTTAAGCCCCGGGGTCGACAATCAAGGGCTTGACTTGAGATGCTCACGTGCAGCTAAACACAATGTAAAAAAAAGGTACGTTTATAAAGTGTTGGCAAGGACACAAGCTCTTCAAATTAGCCGCAGGGTTTTAACTTTGCATTTTGCCGCTCCATTTGTGGGACAATTATGTCATAACACTGCTTGAAGGCTGTCTCAAAAAGAAAGAATTTGAAATAAAACAATAAACATATTGAACATTTACAGCTGTTAAATGATAGTCTTAAATAAGATATAAGTAAATTACCATAAATTAAAAACACATTGGTCTCATAATCTGTCTGGGTGTGACATTTTCACATTAAATAACAAAAAAAAAAAAAAAAACTTAAAACCTTATGACTGTGTCAGCTGTAATCATTAAATCTGTTCAAGTCAGTGAGCAGTGATGCTAACTTGTAGCCACCTAGCATCACAAAGTAAGCGTACGTGGCTACTGGACTAGACGCAACCAGAAAGTGTCTCAAAGATTGTCCCACAAAATGGCTGACGACCACGTCCTCTGAAGGTGCTTATTTAAGTCACGGATTAAAACACAATTTTTGTTGTTGTTGAAATCGGTGAGCAGCGATGCTAACATGTAGCTACCTAGCATCGTGACATAAAGATGGCTTACAACTATGAACTCTGATTGTGTCGATTTGGTCTCGGGTTAAAACAAAAAAAATTGATGTTCAAATCAGTGAGCTGTGATGCTAACATGTAGCCACCTAGCATCATGAGGTAGGCGTACGTGGCTACGAGACGCAACCAGGAAGTGTCTCAAAGACTGTCCCACAAGATGGCTGACAACGATGGCCTCCAATTGTGCTTATTAGAAGCCTAAAAAGGGGGAGGGGGGGTGCATAAAACTTCTTCGTTGGACTTTTTGGATAGCGACGGAGAAAGATGCAGCAACGCAAAAATGGACAAGCGCGCATCAAGCGTGATCGAACCCGGCTTCCACACCGCTTTTGAGAAAGCTCCGTGAGATGACAAGCTTTTCAAATGAACGTTGCGAGAACATGAACCCGAGAAGGTTGCATCTCAAAGGTTTTCAGCGGTAATGACTCATAATGGCCAAATGGCTTTGGAAAGAAAGCACTTGAAGAAATGACATCCATTGTGCGCGCAATTTGTCTGTCTTTCCTCAAATGTCAGCGGGCGGCTCGGAACAGGAAGTGGGCGCGGGAAGGGTCCGCGGAGGTGTCGCCCGGGCCGTGATTGACGCGCTCTCGTATGCGTCCTTGCAGTGCGGCGCCTCTATTCTGGCGGCGCCCACGTGAATTAGAAATTCAGATGAGCGAAAAGGTACGCCGCAATCGTCTCAAGGCTGCGCTTTGTGTGTGCAAAAGAAAGGATTGGGGCTCCCAGCGGCCACTCATAGTACACATAGTGCATCATTTTGAAATTGCACATCTGTATTTTCAATAATTGGTCACCATTAAGTGAGCAAAATAACAGGAAAATAAAATTACTGATCGCATAGCCTTACTATAAATGGTTGTTTTTTTTTCTTAAGTAAAAAAAAAATACTATAAATGGTTCTTTAAATTAAAGCTTTACTCTAAATGCTTGTTTTAACTTACTATACATCGTTTAAAAAAAAAAAAAAACTTATTCCATACATAGACATTTTTTTAATAAAAGCCTTAATATGCATAGTATTTTTTAAATAAATGCCTTACTATACATGATCGTTTAAAAAAACGCCTTACTATACAATATACATGGCCATCTTTATTTAAAAAAAAATAAAATAAAAAAAGCTGAAGCATATGACCTTTTTCACCAACGTCACGTGATCACGTGACTGCCCTATGATGGACGGACGGAAGGAAGTGACTGTTAAATAGAAGTGGACGTGACCCGGAACAACTTTGTGACTTAGCGACTGTTATTTTACTAATTAAAAGTTATTATTGCCTTTCGAGCCATGGAATATACTACAACCAAAGTTCGTCTGTCAGTCAAAGTGGCACATTTAGTCGGGACTCATAAATCTCGATATTTACATAATTTAGAGATCGCTAGTTTGAAAACAGCTTCTGTCGCCTGCCGTTTTTACCAAGTTCATCCAATCGCCGACTTTGCCGGAATTCGCAGCGCACGACCGACATTATATAGTCAATCTCCTCCTCACAACGGGGCTGATTTAAAAGCTTGTCGCTGGCGCTCTCTGGACTAGAGGCGGATATTTTTTCGGGAAGGCAAGTAAGAGGACTCCTCACGCCTTGCCATACGTTGACGTAAAAAAAAGAAACCCGCAATGCTATATACATGGTTATAAAAACTATGTATACATATTCGTTAAAAAAAAGTCTTACTATATATTAATGTTGTTCCCATACCGATGTCATGTTAACTTTTTTTCCTTCAAATGTTTTGTGTTCACCTCATGCACTTTTTCTGATCTCTGTTTTGTGCAAATAAAAAATATTTAATCTATCCAGATGTGATGTGGTTTGTGTTGACCAAAACTTTTCCCAACGTATGTCATTCCAATGACCGCTCAGAAGAAGCCTGATAACGATCCTCACCTGCTTTGGAATATGGAGACGTGGACAACGGGCTGGATAGTGTGCCCCGAGGACCAGGATTGAGAAACACTGCTCTGGGCCATTGGGTTCAAAAGTTGTGGGGGGAAAAAGTCCCCCACATAGAAATTAGTGGGTTGGGTGCAGTACCATATGTCACCAGCAGATGGTGCAATCCCTGGAATGGTGACGTTTCAGGTTATAATATCTGGGTTTCGGCTCGTTTGTAATGGACTATATGCCACGGAGGAGGCGGGACTTCCAGCTTCCGGGTTTTCAGCCATCAACTTTGTTTCCGTTTACGGTTTTGCGACGTGTGCCACTAGGTTGCGCGTTCCCGTCGACGGGTGCGAGGTGAGTGTGTAGTGTCTGTCTTAGTGTCCGAAGCATTTCAGATAGCTGAGACGCCCTCCCGCCGATGAGCGGGAGGGGGCGCAGGGGTGGGTGTTGGAACGCGGCCGGCAGTCGCCGGAAACGGCGCTCATGTGTAAAACTCGGAAGTCTGTGGCATCTACCCTATTGTTCAATTATGTGATAAAACAATAAGCGTGCTGTTATAAGCCGCCAAGGAAATAATAGTTCGACAAAAAAGAAGAATCGTTGAGAATCCGTGTGGGTGGAGTCAATCAAAGTGGTGAAAGTTCAAAAGGAAAACGGAGAAGCAACCGAGACACGATGCAATACTGCCCTCCTGTGGATGAATTGGAAACGGATTGACTTGTTCGTGGGCTGTTAATTAATATAGAAAACAATCGTTGGATTTGTACTTGAGTAGATGACATAGCTGACGACCAGGATGTGTATGCGTGAATTGAAAGTAGTACCCATTAAAAAAAAATATATATAATGGCTGGTGGGGAGGGGTGTAGGTTGGGGGTTCCTCTGAGTAAATAACTTCTAATTTAAGTTCGGAAGAAACGTACTCATCACCTTCATTAATTTTTGGTCAGAGCAATATGATCAGATGGCACTTGAACTAAGATATCGACTCCCGTACCGGTGGTAACGCGTTCGATTCCCGCCCTTTACCTTATTTTCTCTAATTTGAGAAATAATCTCATAAAAATTTAAGGGATCTGGTCTCGAACTGAGGTCTGTGGAAACGGTAACCTTTGTTAGTGACCACTCGACCAATTTCACCGCTGTGAAACTCAGATTTATCGAATTCGTACACAAACTTGAGTTCGGAAGAAGGGTACTCATCATCTTCATTAATTTTTCGCAGATGTAAGGTGAACAGGTGGCGGTTGAAATGAGATATTGACTCCCGTACCGATGGTAACGCGTTCGAACCCCGACCTCTACTTTATTTTCAATAATTTGAGGAATAATCTCGTAAAAACATAAAGGATCTGGATTGGCACCGGGTTCTGAAGTCACCGAAATTCTTGATGCAGACCACTCGGCCAGTATATTCGCCAAGAATTTGGAGTCTTGTGTATGAGTGAATTGAAAGTAATAACCATAAAAAAATATATATATAATGGCTGGTGGGGAGGGTTGAAGGTTGGGGGTACCTCTAATAATTTCTAACTTGCTTTCGGAAGAACCATACTCATCACCTTCATTAATTCTTGGCTACTATAACGTGAACAGGTGGCCGTTGAACTGAGATGTGGACTCCCGTACCGGTGGTACCGCGTTCAAATCCCGTCCTTTACTTTATTTTCTCTAATTTGAGAAATAATCTCATAAAAACTGAAGGGATCTGGAATCGAACTCTCGAATCGGTCTGTGGATACGGTAAACTTTGTTACTGACCACTCGGCCAATTTCCTGTCAATGAAACTCAAATTTATCGAGTTTGTACACTAATTTGGGTTCAGAAGAAGCGTACTCATCACCTTTTTTAATTTTTATTCAGTCAAACGTGATCAGTTGGCACTTGAACTAAGATTTGGACTCCCGTACCGATGGTAACGCGTTCGATCTTCGACGTCGCCCTTATTTTCAATAATTTGAGGAACAATCTCGTAAAAGCTAGATTCGAACCGTGGTCTGTGATCACTGCAACCCTAACTACTGACCACTCGGCCAGCTTCTCCGTCAAATCAATATGAATCGTATCATATTTATCAAGTTCATACAATCATGTGAAAAAATACCCAAGATAAAACATCGAATACCTTCAACCATGATGGCCGAATGGTATAAAACTTTGCCTCCGGTTCAAGTGATCTTGGGTTCGATTCTCGTTGGTGCACCCTCGAAACTAATATATCTGACGACGATTTCTAAAGTGTGTAGAAAACAAGTTTCGAACACGAGAACAAATATTCCGAAGGCAATGTCTTATACCACTCGGCCATCTCGGCTTTGAGAGTTGAGGAATTTTTGGTTTTATTCATAGAACTCGTGGTTGTGTGATCCCGCCGCCATTTCTCATTCTATGGCATATTTACGACCTAAAGGACCGGAAGTCATAAGACAGCTTGGGCGAATGGCTAGCAATATGAGCACTGGCACAGACGAGCAGGGTTCGATCCCCGTTAAATGCTTTACTGATTTTTACCAGGATTTTCTGTCTATATGCAGTCAGAATTTTTTTATTTTGTTCTCTTGGTTGAATAAAGCTTTTTAAAAAAACAGCAAGTGACGACGTTGTTACCGAAAACCTATTTAAGCTGTGACTAATTGAGCGAGCGGTCTTTTATTTTCTTCGCCAGCATCACGTCGACGTCCTCCGCCTGCTGTTCGCCACTCATCTCGACAAGATGACCAAAAGCTTTGACAAGAGGTTTGTTTAAAGATTCTTCTTACACTCGAAGTTGTAACTTTTAACATGTTCACCTTTTCAGCATGCAAACACCTTGCTAGCAGATTAGCTAAAATGTTTGCTCGATCGTGGTCAATCAACGTCAACCCAAAATGACACCAACGCATTTATTTGACATGTTCGGAAATAAATGCTCGCGGTAAGTAAAGTACTTAATTGTTAAAACGTTGTTCTTAAACGCCAAAAACGGAAGATCTTGAGTAACACTAAGTGCTTTTTTCCCCTTTCCAGAATCTGGAGAAGAGCACCTTTTGGCAGAAGGTAAGTTGCCACATTTTGTACATTAACAACTTCAGTGAGAATCCACTCTTAACTTTGTTTTAATTTGTCCACAGGCTTGCATCTTGAAGCGAATGGACTGCCCTTGAAATCAAGTTGCTTACTTCCTCTATCTTTTTGACTATGGCTTTGAAATACTTTCTTTTTTTTCTACACTGGCTTAACGTTCTTGCATGTTTCAAAGCTAACTATATTATGTTACCGTGTCTTTCAGCCCAGGCCATTGACACGATGCCCAGCCCAGCCCTGTTCTCGTCACTGGTGAGACACAAAAACTCATACATGTTAAAATGTGATATCATGTTTTAATGTTGTTTTAGCACATGGTGAAGATGACTGGAGGAAGGTAAAGACATGCCAGGTGACTTGCACTGACCATTCCTAACGTCCTGCTTTTTTTGTATGTGTGCAGGTAAAAACTGCATTTTGACTTGAACCTGAGCTGCATGAAGAACAAGAAACGTGTACGAGGCTGGCCATCAAAACAAAATGGCTGACGTGAACATTTGATAAACCTATTTGAACATCTCTCTCTTTTTTGTAGTTTCCCCAAAGCTGCATTGAACTGCGCTTCACTCGGGACCCTAAAAAAGGTATATTTACCTTTTTTGTGCCGACACGATGTTGGTTTTCTTCTACTTTTCTTAACTAAATGGTGCCAAAGCATCTCTGGGCCCTGCAGAAACTCAACCGCTTTTTAAAAAAATATATATATATATTGGTGACTTGTTATTAAATTTGAGTAGAAACTGAACTGGTTGATTGCTTATCTCCTGATTGTGTGTCAGTTCGTCCGCTGCAAACTGCAAAGAAATTGAAAGTCACTTCAATATTTTCTTCAAGGTCATCTTCCTGTGAATGCAGCTGACTGACAGTCCCAGAAAGGAGTTGCAGGTCCTCTTCTGCACTGGTGGATTTCAAGAAAAAACACGTTGTCCTTTTTGTTGTAGTCCACTTGACCAAGCATTGACTGTCCAACACTTGTTCTTGTTGCTGCATTGATGCCATCAGCTTGAAGTTGACGGTAAGTTTTGAATGCTGTCGACTCGGCGAGCTTCTCCTCAATGTCTTCTAATGTTTTTCTGCTGCAGGCGCCGAGGAACATGGTGGACTTCCTGGAGTTGCGGCCGTGTAAGCGATTGGCCCAAATCCCACAAGAGTCGTCGGATCACCTTCTGTGCAGGTGGCTTTCATCATATTTCAAAAACGTTTGCTGTACAACAAGTTGACTTGACTCACTGATGTCGTTTTAGGGCCGCACAATCTGCTCCCGCTGGCTTGCAACTTCACCTGGTGACCACAAGGAGGCAGCAATCAAGTCATACAACTTCAAGTTTTTTTTGCCATTCCAACATGTACTCTGCAAAAAAAATAATAAAAGTTGACAAATTGAAAATGTATTCCTGCAAAAAATGAAAGTTGAAAAATTGCGTTCATAAACTCTGCTTGTAAAATTACAAAACATTTTTTTTTAAATGTTTCATAAAAAATATATTTCTAAATAAAGGGGTGTGGCCAAGTTGCAGGGTAATGAATATTATGTAGCAGGAAGCAATCTGATTGGTTGGCTCCATAAAAGGGTGTGGTTTATGCAAATTGTGCAGCAAGCAATCTGATTGGTGGGCTCTGTAATAAGTGCCAGGTTCTGATTGGTTGGCTCAATAACTGGGCGTGATCATGCAAATTATCTGGCTAATTATATGCAAATTACACCATATATGGTATATGTAGTGGAAATGTGGGTGTGGCCATGCAAATTAATTTGCATGTGGTCCTCTGGTAGGTCAATCCTTAGAGGGAGTGGTCAATTATATAAATTAATTTGCATACCTTCATCTGATTGGCCAATCTAGAGTGGGAGTGGTCATTTATGCAAATTTATAAAAAATATATATTTTTTTTTTTTATAAGTGTGCATGTTGAAGCTTCATAGTAGCAAGAAAGCATTTTTGGGCCCTTGAATGGATTGCAAGTGGATTGTTCAGGTTGTTCTTGAAGACGTTTTGGCCCCTGGTCCGAGCAGGCTTCCTCGATTCATGCTGAAAATCTCGCCACCCGGCCTTGAGAATGAAGCGAGAAAGCCAGCTCGGACGGGAGACCAAACGTCTTCAAGAACAAGCCACGTGCAATCCATTCGAGGCCCTGAAAATACAAGCACAGTGCAGTTGGAAATCAAACAAGGAGACACTCATTTCACTTGAACAATATATTTGACTTGAGACAAGCCCTTTTTTGGACACAGCAATCATTTCAAGACTGGTTGACAGGCTGCACACAACATTTGTCTTCAAATAGCGCACACACCTGTTCATAAGCAGCTTGCAAAACGGAGTGCAGACCCATCCGACATGTCCTGAAGTCTTGAGTCAGTTGGCTGCGTGTCCGTCCAAGACCTCCTCCCATCCTGTCGGGAAACAAAAAAAAAAAAATTTAATTACTCACAAGACGTCGGGGTCGCAGCTTAGTCCAATGCTACCTAGCTCAACCAAAAAAGAAGGGAAAAAACTCACAGTGTATAATGATGCCCAATTGTCATTAACTCATTCACAGCCATTGACGGCTATAGACATCAAAAATTAATTTGAACTATTCCTTAGTTTCACCCCCCCACACACACTTTTGTTAACGTTTAGAACAGATATAAAACTTTTGGAACAACATGCAAAGGTTCTACAGTCTGTCCACTCATGACATTTGTGGACAAGATCTATCTGTCAATAGACACATAGCCGAGAAATAAGACTGAGATGTTACCTAATATTTGGACACTTGATTAGGTACACTTGAGGGGCACCTTCTTCTTCTTCTATCAGAACCTGTATACATTAGTCAAGACAACAACTAGGGTGTACTTAAAAATTTGGCCAGTTTGGAAAGTCATTAGGTAGATGAGCGCAACCAAAAACAAAGATTTTTTTTAAAAAGTTATTTTTATTTTTGTTTGTAAGTCGTTTATATTTTCTAAATATTTCCTTTTTTCAATCATTTGGGCCACACTAATGTTATTTTTTAAAAGCACATGTTCAGAACCATTGAATGTTGTTCTGGTGTGTGTCTAAGTACATCAAGCGCAAGTCAGTGCACTGAAAAATGGCGAAGTGGCATCAGACACACCTCCTCAAGCACACAGCATGGCATCCTCGGTGTAAAAAAAGTACACGCACCTGTCGAAAAGCAGCTTTCCAATTGCATGCTTGTAGCACAGACCCATCCATGTCCCAAACGGCCTCGACCCTGTCAAGAAAACAGAAACGGAAGCGGTGAGTAATGCTCATTTGCATATTGTAGGTGACAATTTGCATAAAATACTAGGCTTTCAAACCATTGAAATACTCTGAAATATTCGCGTCACAACTGGAAAAATGTCATATTATTGAAGTTTTGACCACAGGCTGCCTGTTGATGATTTTTCATAGAATGCAAGTGATACATGCACTGAGCAAGCAGGTCAGCGCTGTCCAACCTAAGCCACTCCCCCACCCGCTCACTCCGCTCTGCTGACTCCACCCTTCTCACGCCTATTACCAGCACAAGACCACGCCTTTGCCAACCGCTGTTGCCCCGCCCTCTGGAACGTATGCTGCATTCGAGGATACTCGGAAATCTCCCATTTTCCTTTCTTTTTTTGGGGGGTGGGGTACCACTTGCGATGTGGGGAGGTGGGGGGTACTCGACTTCAACGACGGACTACAATGTGACGTCACTCTACAATGGCGACCCCCTTTGGAAAACACAATTTACTCGAGTATAAAACTAGATAGCTTTTTCATTCATAAATATTCGACATAACAAAACAACGTCAACTTGCATGAAATGTTACGGCGAACTAAAGAACTGTATGAAATGCTTATGATATAAGATAAAAACAATAAATTAAGCAGGATTGCGAGAAGGCAATTTTGCTGGAGGTCAAAATGAGTTTTGAGGACCAAAACAAAAACAAAAATTTATCATCTCACACTTTCTCGTTTTCGACACGTAGACTAATAAACACATTTTACATTGGACAAGTATCGTGTCTCGTTAGTTGATCGTTAGTCGACGACACGCTAAATAAGAGACGAGGGTTCTTTTTAAACAAAAATATACTTTTAGAGGACCATGAAGTAAAAACGTGGAAAAGTTAAGAACACGTTACCTTTTCACAACACGTCGCCACTTTTCTTCAGCTGACGTGCAGGTAGACGGGCAGCAGCCGACGGAGAGACAATATTCCTTTATTGTGGACGCCTCTGTGCATGTAAACAATCCAAAATTACCTACTAACGTAACTTGGAGGCGAACATGTGCTCAAAACAAAACAAAAAACGCCAAGCCAAACAATTTCTCATTTCCTTTTCCGGTCAGTGTTTAACTTCCGGGTCACAGCTGAGTCCAGAGCTAACTAGCAATAATTATACTACTACTAATAATAATAATATAATTATTATTATTATTTAAAATAAATAATAATAATATTTAAAAAAAATATATATATAATAATAACACTGGACAAATCAACTTTCGATTAACAAACACTAATTGACAGGGGAAGATGACGTTTTATTGGGACTGAACGACAATGTGCCGCAGTGTATTGTATTTTATAACAATGTACGAATCAACATCTTGATAATTATGCGCCTTAAATGTATTCTGGGGACGGGGCTTAATAAGCTTCGGCTTCATCCCGTCGGCCCTTTTTCTTTTCGGATGTAACGAATATAAATTGTGTTGAAACTGTCACAATGATATGCCCCAAAGGAAAAATGAAATAATAAAAACAAAACAAAAGAGTAGGAACAGGAGGCTGTCAACCATGATTATGAATCTCTGCTCAAGGTTGATGTTGACGGTTGTCAGATGACTATTTCTCTTTTACTTAGAGCTGAGAGAAGGTTGGGAGATTGAGTCTACAGCAGCCCCCCCTGCATGTATATAGATATGAACAATTATCTGATTCACAAGGACGAGCAAAACCTGCTAACAAGACTTGCTAATGACTACAAAGAAGATTTTATGCGTCTCCTCTTCACGCGCTCTAATTTTGCAGCTTTGAAAATATGGGCATTTGAAACTGTCGGCTTTGCTGTGGCTTACAGTGTGCAGTTTTGTCTTCATATCGTTTAGCGACGATGGCCGACGTGCTGCGCATGCGCGCGCAGATCGTGCAGTGAACTCAAATGAAATATTATTCATTAATTGTATTACATTTGATTAGATTACAAAAAACAGTTTGCTCTAAATTTGGTCTCAGAAAATCACTACAATTACATGGATATCCTTTTTTTTAAAATCGTACATAATAAAAATAAAAAGCTTTGTGTTTATTTTTATTTTTTTCAAATTAGAGACGATGAAGGATAAACGGGGCCTGGCGGTGCACTTGCAGCTCGGCAAAATGAAACCGCTCGTTTGCGTCCAGCCACCGAGGGAAGCAATATCCTTCATGCTAATCTGATAAACATCAGTCGGCGAATGCCTGTATCCGCGATCAACAACACAAGCGCCTGCATGTGCACAGTAACGGATGCTGCTTTACAGCCTACTCACTTTCAGGAAATTTGATGCAAATATGATGCAACAAAGGCAAAAGACAATGCTGGGATGTTTTCCTAACCCACTAGCTGGTGGTGCTATGGTCTTTGAGCAGATTGGGTTACTTTTACCCAAGGTTGAGATCATTATTTTTGATTGAGTTGAAGGTCGGATTTGAAGATCTGAAGCGGGCTGCTATTTTATGTAGGCTACTGAAGTGGTATTAAACTCATTCACTGCCATTGACGGCTATAGACGTCAATGTGAACTATTTCTATTAGTTTAACTTTTTTTAAATTGCATTCCATTTTTTTTCATGAAAACCTAGAAAAAAATATTGTACATTTAGAACAGATATAAAAATTGTGATTAATCATGAGTCAACTATTGAAGTCATGCGATTAATTACGATTACAAATTTTTATCGTCTGACGGCCCTTTTTTAAAAAAAAATTAACCCAACAATAATAAATAATAATAATAATAATAATAACAACAAAAAGAAAACAATTCAACAGTTTGTGCATCATAATTTATTGCTGCAGCTCACTTCATTGTGTCACTCCCTGTGGTGTTCCCACCTTGGCCACCGTGAGGCAGTATAAAACAGATAATACAAACAAAGAAGAATATTACCACTTCTTCTACTACTGCTACAGTATCGAGAAATGTCACCTTTGCAGATGCCACCTGCGCATGCGACACATGGCGGAATCCGTCACAGTGAAGGTAATTACAACCACCTAATGGCCCCACCTGTTGTTTTTTTTCCCCAAGGTTAAAAGCGTCTATTTGAGGTCTGGTGTTTATTTTTCCCAAGTTGACAAAACACCACAATTGGAGCGCAGTGAGCGGCCAACATTACATACGTGGGCATTATGTCACATGCTTGTAACCCCCTGCGTGATCCCGATCCAGATGTCGGTCCCAAAGGTCACGTGGAGGCACGTCGTAAATAGCACGCTCGGCGACACCTTCAGTTTTTAATACAGCGTGCAATGACCTCATCATAAAATGGCCTACCGGTGTGCATACTATTTTTCTTCTTTTTTTTTTACTGCCACATATAAATGATAAAACAAATGATCTAAAGGAGGGATGTAATGAAAACAAAGTGGAGGTTTGCCTATAAAATGGAAGCTGATATGAGCAGCCGGCAATTTAATGACTAGCAGTGTTCCCCCCCCGCTGAATACCCGTTTTCGTGAGATTTATACAGGTTAGGTACAGGCTATAAAAAAAAAAAACTGAAATTGCACACTTCCTGATTTTTATTGTTTATTTTTAGCCAGTCTAGCACATGAATGATTGAGTGATTATTCAATTTGTTTCTCCCTCCACAATTTTATTTCCACACATCATAATCTCGCTTCCTGTTTTCTCGCAAATCCGCTCTGATGTTTCGGAAGAATCCCTCTTATGTAAACAGCGCACGGAGGCGCCACACTCGACATCGGACTGCGTGTAATGTGAAGAGACTTTGATGTTTGAAATGAAACAAATGCGGCATATGGCGAAGGGCGAGAAGACGACGACGAAGGATGAGAGAGTCATATTTCAGGATGAGCGGAAATAAGCTGTGGGATGATGATTCATTCTCAGTGGTTAATGATAGAGAAGCGAAAGTGTCCCACTTACTGTAAACTATATATATATTATATTATATTTCAATGCACTTTCACACACTCGCATGACAAGTAATAGCTAAAAATCATCCACATGAAATAATTATGATCTTGACATGCGATATGATATCAATGTTCACATGTGCAGCGTTACTATGGCGATGAATACAGCTTATGATTGTCATGCGATTGTTATATAAGAACACTCAAAACCCCCTCAGAGAGTTCAGATGTTATTGCGGTATGCCGGGGTGTGTAATTAATTTTTAGTATTACAATAATTTATTCTGATTTTATTTATGGTAATATTGGTTGTAAGCATTCAACATATTTATTAAAGTAAAACATTTACAATTAAAATGTAATGTATGTCCCTTGAACAGTTGTATTAATAAAAATAATTTTACCCTTTTTGGTTTTTTTTTGCATTTAAAATAAAATAAATAAAACGGATTAATAGCCCAGCCCATATGTACCAAGTGCAATTTTCAACCAAACTATTTCATGATCAAAACAAAGAAACTCATTGATCCAAAATTGCTGCCGGGCTCGATCATCCAACCAACTTCCACCATGCTTTGAAGGATTCTCCCTTTTAAGCATTTTTATTTCCAAGCAACAACCCCATTTGTTTGAAATCAGACGCCAGCTGGCACTTCGCTATGCGCACCTCATCCGTGCGTCAGCTCAGGTGGAATGCAGTCGAAGGTCAGGAGGAGTGCTAACGAGACCTCAAGGGTTGTCGACTCTCGTTAGAAACAACACATACTCACACACGCCTTCAGTGCAGACAGTGGAGCGTCGACTAGAGGCCTGCCTGCCTGTATGTTGAACTTTCTGTGGTCCTCGGGGTCTTTTTGTGTGTGTTTAATTTATGTTTTTATTTTTATTTAAAAAAATGTGTATTTAATGTATTTTTTTTTTTACTTCTTGAATTTTTGTATTTTTATTGACGGATTTTTTTATTTGTTTTAATTATTATTTTAATTTGTTTTTATTTATTTTAATATGTTTTAAAATTATTTAAAAATATATATTTTTTAATTTTACCTATTGTATTTTATTGAGTTTTTTTTCTCATAGACTAGATTGGATTTATCCACGTTACAATTTTTATTTTCAAAAATATTGCATAGACTTTACAAAAAAAAAAAAGAAAAAAAAATGACTTGGACTTACTAATGGAACGGACTCCTACATCGACTGGTGCTTCACAGTGCAGATGGACAATAACCCAAAGAAAAGATTTTGTTTAACAAAGTGGAGTCACATTGGAATATTTCTGCAATTCTCCACCTTCAATTCCTAATTGACCAGAAACTATAAAACCCTTCGCACACTACAACCTTTAACGTTTACATTTCTACATCTGTCGCCTTGCAAGCGCTGCTCAGGGTATAATCAACCTGGCACCTGATGCGCCATTACGCCGTAAGACTCCGTGATAGAGCCACAGAGCAGATGTCGGCCACTTTCACAGACAATAACATTTTGGTTCAAGCCAGGAAAAGTGTGGGGAAAACACGACTCGCTTGTTGATCAAAAGACATTAAAAAAGGAGGAAACAACATGTTGTCTCTTTCCTAAACTGATGAATAGCGGCCATCTAATGACCCCCGCTCGTCTCGAGCCGAGCGGCAAGATGGAACACGGCCTAATGGCTCACCGATGGTTTCCATGACAAAGGAGCCATTAAGTGGCTGACTGGAGTCTTGCGGCGTTGCACACCATGATTACGCCGTTAAAGGCCCGCGGGGCTGTCATGCAGTGGAAAAAAGAAAATTAAAATAAAATTAAATAAAAAAAAAAAAGTATCGCACCCTTTTCATTTCAAACATCTTTATTTAGTCAAAGTATTTTCTCTGTCAGTTTGGAGTAGGAAAATGTAACACATCTAACAAGTATTTAGAATGACGATTAAAAAGCATGAATACAAAAGGATAACAAGTGGGAGGGGCAAGTGAAATGGGTGAGTTTTTTTTTTTTAATACTGGAGCCAGCAGGTGGTTGATGAAAAACAAAACAAAAAAAACCATACAGGTAAATACAATATAATATTTATCATCTAAATCCATGAGAATGGTCTGTCATTAATTACACAGTAGGCCAAAAACATCCTTGAACCCGCATAACTAACTCATATGTTGGTTCAAACACATGAAAAGTAACAAAATATAAACTTCATATTTTTATTCTTTTCCTCCGCACATTAAACAATGCAGCAAACTCACTATTCACGTGAGTAATGGACGCCCCCACCCAAAAAGATTTGTAATTGCTTATGCATGCCACAAGATGGCGGCAAAGCTCCCCCCCCCACCCCCACCCCACAGAGCGAAGGTCGGAGCACAGAAAAAATCAAAAGGCTTTTTTAACAACAAATAAAAGTGGCTAATTTTGCGCCCCAAAAATCCGCAAACAGGCAAATTTCGCAAATGCCAAACTGTGAACACGAAGCAATTAACCTGGAAGTCAATCGAATTACAATTTGGGCTTAAGCATCCCATGAACCAGCATAGGAAACAAACAAACTAGCACAGTGGGTAACATTTCTAGGTTTGCTTAACTAATTCACTGCTATTGACGGCAAAAATTCATTTGAACTATTTCTATTAGTTAATTTTTTTTTTGTATGAAAACCTAGAAAAAAAATATTGTACATTTAAAACAGATATAAAATTTGTGATTAATCGTGAGTTAACTTGTGAAGTCATGCGATTAATTACAATTAAAAATGTTAATCGCCTGACGCGATTTAAAAAAAAGAAAAGATTATTAAAAATTAGGGGCGTCAGGCGATTACAATTTTTAATCGTAATTGAATCGCATGACTTCACTAGTTAACTCGCGATTAATCACAAATTTTATATCTGTTCCAAATGTACAATAAAAAAATTCTAGGTTTGCTCAACTCATTCACTGCCATTGACAACTATAGACGTAAAAAATTCATTTAATCTATTTCTATTAGTTTAACATTTTTTTAACAAGAGTATGAAAACCTAGGAAAAAAAATATTGTACATTTAGAACAGATATAAAATTTGAATAATCGTTAACTATTGAAGTCATGCAATTAATTACAATAAAAAAAATAAAAAATAAAAATGATTATTAAAAATTTGGGGCGTCAGGCGATTATTATTATTTTTAATCGTAATTAAATTGCATGACTACACTAGTAATCCACGAGTAATCGCAAATTTTATCTGTTCTAAATGTACAATAAAAAAATATAGGTTTGCTTAACTCATTCACTGCCATTGACAACTATAGACGTAAAAAAATCATTTAAACTATTTCTATTAGTTTAACATTTTTTAACAAGAGTATGAAAACCTAGGAAAAAAAATATTGTACATTTAGAACAGATATACAATTTAAATAATCGTGAGTTAACTATTGAAGTCATGCAATTAATTACAATAAAAAAAATTTAAAAAAAAGATTATTAAAAATTTGGGGCGTTAGGCGATTATTATAAAAAAAAAATTATCGTAATTAAATTGCATGACTTCACTAGTAATCCACGAGTAATCGCAAATTTTATCTGTTCTAAATGTACAATAAAAAAATATAGGTTTTCATACTCTTGTTAACAAAAGTGGAAAAAAATGTAAAACTAACAGAAATAGTTTAAATTAATTTTTGACGTCTATAGCCGTCAATGGCAGTGAATGAGTTTAAATGTAAAAATGACATTGCATATAGCTTCGAGTGATGACTCCATTGGTTGGCTCCAGTGTAAATACGTAGTTGCAAAAGGGGTGACGACGTCGATGGGATTGGGTTTAGTTGTTGGGCAAAGTGCACGAGAGGAGGTAAAAAAAAAAAAAAAGAAAAAAAAAAAAAAGAAAAAAAAAGAAAAAAAAATCACATTTCCTCATCCTATGTACAAAAACACCAAGCAGGGGATAAACCAGTGTGGACACTAATCAAGTCAAAATATGAATCATGTTTAGCTGCACCATTTGACCAACCTACTGAATTCTTTGGCATAAGCGGCCACCACATTTGGAAGTTTTATCGCCACTCCCCCCCCCCCCCCCCTAACAAATATAAAAATTGAAATAGAAAATCAAACTCAAAAGTATCAAATTTGTATCCTACATTTTATTCTCCTCACAATAAAATAATGTCAAATTGTTTTGATGCCCACAAAAAGGCAATCGTGATTTTTAATGCTACAAAAACACAGCAACATGTCATTTATGTACAGGACATTCATTGATTTAATTACGGCGCGCGCGCGTGTGTGTGTGTGTGTGTGTGTGTGTCCCACTTCACATAAAGTCATTGAGTTCCGCCTCCAACGCAGCGGCCATCTCGTCCGCCTCGGAGGAACTTCCCTCCTCCTCTTCCTCCTCCTCCTCCTCCTCCTCCTCTTCGTCATCGTCGGACTGTTTGGAGGACTGGTCGTCTTCCTTGTCGTGCTTTCGTTTGCGGCCCCTGCAGACGAGAAACGACCTTTGAGCGAGACGCACTCCTCTGCCATCATGCCAATTCTCCATTTGTGCCATGGAAGTAGCGAGTACTCAAGTAGGCTGCTGATACCAGCCAACAATACTTAACGCAAAAAAAGAAAAAGACTGATTAAGTCCTCCTCGGCAGTAGTTGAAATTTTAGATATCCAAAGTATTAGCGGTATCAGTACTCGATATCGTACAGTTTGTATATATTAGGGCTGTTAGTCAATTACAATTTTTAATCGTAATTTATCACATGATTGCCGTAGTTAACTTGCGATTAATCACGTTGTATCTGCTCTAAATGTACAATAAAAGGTGTTTTCGAATTGTTTATACTTTTGTTAGATCACACATGATTACTAAATACAAATGTGGTTGTGTCTTTCAACTACCGATACAGTAATTTGATAGTAATTTATAGTTATTTAAAGTAAAAAAAACAAAAACAGTTAGATTTGCGGTTAGGTAATTTGTCTGCCACTAGATGGCATTAGTGTTTCCTGTTGGACATTGGTGACAGGAACAGTACATTTTCCTTTTCAAATTCAGAGTAATTGCTATTTGGAACATTAAGCAGCTTATGGATTAAAAAAAAAAAGCCAGTCTGAGCACATCGCAGCCCGACAGTCACTCAATTATAAAAAAAAAAAAAATAACACAGCTGCAGTGTTATATTATCCACACATTACAGTTATATTTTTGTGTGTGTATTGTACGTGAGTATGACGAATAAAGTTTCAGATTTTTCTTTAGATCTGTGTAGATTCTCATTCATCCAGGTCATTGTAATTGAAAAAAAGATTGAATCGAGAGAACTGGACTCTTTTTTATTTTTATTTTTTTGGGGGGGGGGGGGGGCTGTTTTACTGCCACTTCGCCACCCTCCTCTCCAGGTGGCGCTGAATGAAGTAAGGCTGTAAGAAGATTCTGCATCGACCGACCACCAGGACAAGATCGGTAGCTGTGAACACTTCAAGGTTTTTCTTTGTTTCCTTAAATGGGCTTTCTTCGTCTGAGTTTTTCCTGGTCCGCATGGGAGGTCTAGACAAGAGGATGTCATTGATTTTTGTGAACTGTGTGCTTGTAAAGCCCTTTGAGACTCCTTTTGTGAAGAAGGGCTAAATGCAATTTCCGGAGAAATTGCGCGGGAATGCTGGAAGCTAAGATTTGAATGAATGTGGAATGCTTATGAAGTTAATTGGGAAGAGAAATGATGTGAAAATTACTCATTATTAATTGTAGTTGAATGATAAAATAATTCAAAGAAAATGTGAACTGTTACTGGATTGGAACCATCGCCTCCTGTTTACTGTTGTAAAATGGTATTGAAGGACATTTCGTCACGTCGCATTCAATTCAAACCCGGATCCAGTCTGAACACTCTTGGCAAAAGGATTGCATTTGTGAACAGAAAGCTAACGAAACGGAAAATATGGATTCATATAGAAAAACTCTTCATGTCAAAAGACATTTAACTTATTCACTGCCATTGACGACTATAGACGTCAAAAATTAATGTGCATTATTTCTATTAGTTACATTTTTTTTTCATAACATTTTTATGAAAACCTAGATTTTTTTAAATTTTATTTTATATTTATAACAGATCGTGAGTCAACTATTGAAGTCATGCGATTAATTACGATTACAAATTTTAATCGTCTGACGCCCCTCATTTTTAATAATTTTTTTTAATTTAAGGCCGTCGGGCGATTAAATTTTTTAATTGTAATTAATCACATGACTTCACTAGTTAACTAACAATTAACCACACATTTTATATCTGTTCTGACTGTAAAATTGTGAAACTAATAGAAATAGTTCAAATGAATTTTTGACGTCTATAGCCGTCAATGGCAGTGAATGAGTTAATAAAATGGATGCAAAATTATTGCGCAATGACCATTTCAGAAATTGAAGTAAAAAACAAAAAGGGGAACGTTTTGCATGTGCGGCAACAGACTTGTTGAATTACATGGCTAATGGCGTATTTACATTTCAAATAATTTTACAAAGCTGAAAATATGGATTCATATAGAAAAACGTTGCATGGCAAAAACAAAAAAAAAAGTGTGGCGGATAAAAATGACCTGGAAAAAATATGAATGCTTTCCCACAATAAACTGGACCTCGGACATCTAGCATCTACTTGAAACCTTGATAGTGATCTTTTGTAGTTTTGAAGGAGCTCAAACTCCAAACGTCAACCCAAAATACAAACAGACTGTCCCCAACTTTCTTAATGGAGGCAACAGGCCTGAGCGTCCTCGTCTGAGTCTTGCTCCAAACCACTTGAGCTTCTCCACGACGCATCCAAACATTGCAGAAGGACTTTGCTTGATGCTAATGAGGTGCGTACGGGTCATCTACTTATCGGAACGGGGCGGGTGGGGGCGATCTGACACCAACCCTGCTGCTCTCATTAGACCGCAGCGCTGTCAGGCAGCCTCCCACAACAGCAGGACTGCGGTTTGCCGTTCATTAAAGGTTAGACGTCGGCCTGTATCAGCCCGATGTGACAGGATCGGCGGACCCCTGCGGCAAGGCAAGGGGGGGGGTTTGGAGTGGTGTCGCCACACACACGCACACACACACAAAAAAAACGATCTCCTCCGCTTTGACATGAAGCTTCATTTCCAGAGCCACGAGTTCAAGCCCGGGGCGGTCGAGGGGTTAATGCAAGGGTCTGCGGATTAATGATTATTTACTTGGCTGAAGTGGGAAGAAAATGAGGCAAATCCCAGCGTACGACATTCACTAATAGGATTTATTCGGTCCCGGCTGCTTAATGGACCTGCTTAGGAAATTACAGTATCCAAATAAAAAAAAAAATGCAGTACCTTTAAAGTTCTCCCATTTCCGACCACCTCCAAGACAATTTATTGCTTTTGGCTTCACGTCATTACATCCAATCTAAATCCTTTTTTTTTTTATATTGTGTGAAAATATTTAGGCCAGAGGTGTCCAGACTTTTTCCATTTGAGGGCCACATACAAATAAAAGGAAATGCTGCAAGGGCCACTTTAATACTTTAACTGATTAAACACATTGAAATCAATACATCAAGCAATTATGTATTGCTTATCATTTGTATTTATTTGTTTATTCTTTTAGTTTTAATTGCTACGTTAACAGCTTTCTGTTAACTCTTTCACTGCCATTGACGGCTATAGACGTCAAAAATTCATTTGAACTATTTCTATGAGTTTCACTTTGAGTATGAAAACCTGAAAATTCTGGGCGTCAGACGATAATTTTAAAAACAAATTTAATTAATCGCATGACTTCAATAGTTAACTCACGATTAATCACAAATTTTATATCTGTTCTGAATGTACAATTTTTTTCCTAGATTTTCATACTCTTGCTAACAAAAGTGGGAAAAATGTGAAACTAATAGCAATAGTTCAAATTAATTTTTGACGTCGATAGCCGTCAATGGCAATGAATGAGTTAATGGTGATTATTGCATTAGTTTAAATTTTTCAGGATTTGGGGGTGGTCTTCTTGGCCCTGTACCCCACTAGACTAAATCTTCTCCTGCACTGAACAGATTAGCTTTTTCTTTTTTCTTTTTTAAACAGTCACATGATGCTTTTAAAACAGAGTATTCTTTAGCCACCAAGTTAATTTTATTATTATTTTAGTCTCGAAAAGCTCCACAATATTTAAAACAATTAGCAATTGTAAATGTCATTTTTAGTATTTGCCATGGGCCGCCCAAAAATGGATGTGGCATCTAAAGGTCCAAAGCCGGAAATGATCAACAAACTATGTGCAAATTAATCTGCTTGATATGATCGTTTAGGTTATTGCAATTATGTATTGTGATTGTGACCAGCAGATTTATTTGTCCATAAGTGTCATTCTAAGAACATCATAAATCAGTATTGACAGTTAGGAAAAAAAAATCTTTAGATTTCTCCTTTTTTTTTTTTTGCCGAATAACAATATGACAGCACTAAGTGACCTTAACGGGTAAAAAAAGCAAGAAAAAAAATCCTCAAACTTTTACAAAAGGATTTCCACTAGCTGAGTCAGTTTGAAGCAAACTTTTGAACCAAAACGGCTTAATCCACTTAAAAGCACAGTGACTCGGTCCCAGAATATTTAAGTCAAGTTCTGTTTTTTTCCCCCCCAGAGTTACACAAGCAGCACCCCCGCACTCACCCCGGATGCCCTCGCTTTATCTTTAACTCATTCACTGCCATTGACGGCTATAGACGTCAAAAATTCATTAGAACTATTTCTATTAGTTTAACATTTTTGTTGAGTATGAAAACCTAGGAAAAAATATTGTACATTTAGAACAGATATAAAATGTATGATTAAGAGTGAGTTAAAATTTAGTTAGAAACATTTTAATCGCCTGACGCCCCTAATTTTTAATATATTTTTTTAATTATTTAAAAAAAAAAATTTAATAACCTTTTCTTTCTTTTTTTTTTTTTTAAAGAAAAGATGATTAAAAAAATTTTTTTTTTTTAATCGTAATTAATCGCATGACTTATTAATCACAAATTTTATATATCTGTTCTAAATGTACAATAAACATTTTTTTCCTAGGTTTTCATACTTTCATACTTTGTTAACAAAAGTGGGATTTTTTTTTTAAACTAACAGAAATATTTTTGACGTCTTTAGCCGTCAATGGCAGTGAATGAGTTAATAGCTCACAAATATTAAGTGCAGAGAGAAGTTTGCATCATGCTACCTTTTGCCCTGGCAGTGTGAAGATCATCGAGAATAATCAATCATTTCCCTTGAGAAAAATCCGATTTTTTTTTTATTTTTTTTATTATTTTTTTTTTAAGTCTGACCTTGGTTGCTGTGTCTTAAAGCAATCTTTAGTACATCGTCTTCAAAGGAAACGCTGAGAGGCTTTTTATGGAGCAATTTCGTCTTAATTATCCGCAAATATGTCTTGCAAATGTCCCTTCATGTTGGCAGAAAGCATCCCATTATCTGAAGACACACTTTATCATGCATTTGAGAGTTAAACTCAGAATGGGCAGGTAAAAAGACGTACACGGAGGACATTATGACTTAATGAGGCAAAAATGAGACGGGTGAATTTATTATGCGTCGTGAACCCTATCACTCCAGCTGGAAATGATTATTCAAAAGCAAATGTGTTTTTGAGCACGATCCCAACATAAAATATTCAAAATAAAGCCACAGAACAACTTAACTTTGATTCTCCTCCCTCCCCGCCGTTCGCACCCCTCCTCCTCAGCCATGTGAGTGGGCGGAGAGCACCGAGCTAAAAGCGTAGCCTCCGCATCGCGCTAATTGCCCCGGCGCGAAAAGGTGCCCGCTAATGAGGTACTCCTAACGAGGAGCCTCCATTCCGAGATGCAATTCTCCTGACATACTGTGAGTAATAGTCATACGAGTCCAAATGCTTCCCAAATCAATAACGCTTAGAGGTGCGATTTGGGTAATTAAAAAGAAGATGGTGTCTCTTTTCGCAACGCTGTTGATTAAAAGTCGATGAAGTGAGTCGCAGTTGGCCAAAAGGACTCGTGGCTACATTTCAGACTGATGTTGATAGTCTTAAGAAATGTACATCCAATCGTTTTTTTAAACTGATGACTTGCACTCATTATTCACTTTTTTCAAAACTCAGTATTTAGTCAATTACTCAAAGCTGTCATTATAGCATTTTAGTTCTGTTATATTTTTACTTTCCAGTCTTGGGATTTATGGTGGAAATGTGCGCGGAAATCCTTGAAAACTCTGATTTAAATATAGGTTTAAAGACCAACCAGTAACGAAAATTGTAGCAAAGTGAAACAAGAATATACTGAACGAAAATAATAGCAATTAAAAAAAACTGGCCTACTGCTGTTGGCCTCTTAGGGGCAGCATGGAGTACGAACTTGCATTAAGATAAGAGTAGAAGAAGAAAGTCGTGATTGAATTTTATTAATATAAGTTGTTTTTTCACAGTTTTGTTAAAATTGGTGCCTTTGAGTATTCATTCTGTTTTGTGAGTGAATATTTGCCATTTGAAGACTCCCAAAACTCGATGCTAATTTCACGTCAGCATGTCAATGGAATTTTACATTGACTTTAGCATTAGCACAGGCGATGGTTTTAAAACAAAACGTGTAGGATTTGAAATATAAAATATGTTATTTTTCTTGATGCAAGTTTCATTTTTACAGTAACTCCAAAACGGCACAGATGGTGCATTCAAGGTCCTTTCACAATGTCAGGAATTTGCGCCAAACGCACTACGCTGCTCTCCACATGAATTGTTTTTCAATCTAGTCATGATGAAATTTCGATTAATTGTCCAGACCAGGCCGACATTTTTAAGGGTTTCAAACTAAACGCATTTTTGCAACGTGTAGCCATAAACAACAGCTCGAAATAGGCTGTCGTTCCCCTGGGAGTCGTATTGAGCTATAATCGAAAAATAGGGGGGAAAAAAAGTGCTTAGGTTAGCAGCTTGCAGGGATGAAGCAAGAGGGAGAAGGAAAAAAAAATGGGTCCGATTACTTGCAGCTTTGGTATCGCAGCGCTCTCATTCCCTCTTCCCCCTTCTCTTTTCATCCGTTAAAAAGCATGCGTAAGCATTTATGGTTGGTCGCCGTCTGCTGCCTTGCTCGCACGGACGGCTGAGCTACGTCTAGAGGGGGCAGGTTCGCACAAAAAATGCTGCCTGAGTCAGAATAGGCTGTCGTGGCTTTGAAAATCTGTCGCCGGCAGCTGTTCACAAACAGGTTAGCTGAAATAAATAAAATGTTGCTACGTTTTGTATGGTTTTTAAATCTGACTTTTAAAAAACAGTACGTGAAACCATATCAACAAAACAAACAATTATCAAAGCTAAAATGTTACTTAAGGTGTTAAAATGAGTGCGTTCATTTGGACTTTTTAAAAAACCTGTAAAGAAATCCTGTACTGAAGGAATTCCAGATCACAATTTAGCAGTAATAAATGTAATAATAATACATATATTTGTGGAGACTGGGGTCAGGTTGTATTTGACCATTTTTAAAATGTGCAGAATTTCCCAAGTTACTTCATGTTAAAGATTAGATAGCTCTTATTATGAAAAGAAAAATGCACTGAGCTGTCAGCAACGTCTTACAAATGCAATTATGCCATCTAGTGGCAGAAAAATGACCTCAACACAAATCAGTATCACATTCTTTTTAACTCCTTTTTATGAATGATTATGAAATTACTGTATCAATGATTAAAAGATGCAGCCATATTTCTATTAGTTGGGGGGGGGCACTTTTATGTTAACAAAAGTATGACAACTTTTTTTTTCTTTTATTTGATGGCGTTCAAGTTGCAATTATTTGATTCGAGGGGAAGATGACAACACTCGAGAATAATCGAGCCAACTACATGCTTGCTGATTTGTCTTCTGTTTTTTCCGACTGTCAAAAGCACTCACCAGTCAGGGAAGCACTGGCAGCGCTCACATTAACATTATTCCCGTAAATGCAACTGACAGGCAACCTTTAAAAGACAAACAAAGCTCAAATTCTCCTTTCAAGCGGCAAGCCTGTCCAAAAGCAACCTTTTTGGGAAAGCGTGGCAGCGGGACACACGCTGGCTTTGTGCACTTTGTTACTCGCTCTGGCTTAAGCCTTGACACATTCTATAATTACAGAGCGCAGTTGAACAGCGAGCGCTGTGACAGAGCATCACGAGCAAAAAAAGCGACACAATCAATACAGCCGGGCGCGTTTACGCCATCGATGAATTTTGTTAGACGTTTTCATTTTTTTTGGGGTCTTATAGCAGATGACATGCATTGAAAAACAACAACAACAAAGTCCTGTCAGTCAGTTAGCTACACGCCAACAGCGCTCATGAATCCGATGCAATCATTTGAGCAAACACGAAGGAAACACGGCACACCATGAGAGCAATCCGAAAATCTATCCAGACAATTACTCACAACAGGGCCTTCGGGCGCATCTCATTTGAAAACTCGAAGGGTGTCTAAACTTATGGAGAGGTAATGGCTTCGCATTCACGCGACTCAAATGTGAAGCGGACAGTCAGAGAAAGAAGAAGGACCTTTTTACCGTGGGCAAAAATATTGCTGTATCACCGTATGAAATTGATAAAAAAAAAAGAAAAAAAGAAGAAGATATATTTAGTTGAACAAAAAAAGCATTTGCCTCCATTGAACGCAATTGATTTTATTTTTAAACAAAATATAGAATTTTTGGTACAGAAGAAACGTGTATGACGAAAACAACATTCTTGTGTTTTAATTCTTCTTAAGTAAGTCACTGTGTCCCATATCACTGGTGAACTATTTTTAGAACAGATCCACGGGCTACTCGTGTTGCCCTTGGGGCTAAAGAGTACCCGCTGACTGCGCAAAAAAGTTGGAGGCGGATCGTTTACTCAACTCTGCAAGCAGCCAATCATATCGTGACCTGCTTAAACGTCCCCTTAAAAAAGTAAATAATTCATTTTCGGTGACAGCCAGTATTAGCGGTTACTGAAACCTTCACTTTTTCAAACCAGTAATTGGTCGATTGATCCAACTTCACGTTTGCTCTGGGTTTTTTTAGCAATTTTTTATTTTTTTATGTACCAGTAAAACCAGCTGGGATAGGCCCCAGCGACCCCGTGACCCTTGTGAGGAATAGGCGGCATTTTTAATACGACGGCGGCGCTTATATTTCCGTCGATCAATAAGTGCCTCACATCAAGATCATGAACATGCAATGTTACATAATCCTACCTACGGTAAAGTACAAACAACCTGAAACCTTTTGTGATCGATTTTTTTTCACTCAATCCATAGCAGGCAAGAAACACTTCGTTGGACGTCATCCTCGCAACTGTGCCAGTGGCTAATGAGGTGATCAATGCAAAATACGGTGATTTACTACTTTTGCAATGTTTATTGAGAAGTGGAGAATTGATAGTGGGCGGGAGCATATTATTCCATTAGAGAAAAACAATACTGACGGGCAATTTATAACCAAGCTGCTGCTTGGGGTTGCTATTGAAACCGTGATAGGGTTTCCAGTTATAGATTTACATTCGAGGGAATCTAATTGGATCCAAATCGCCCATTAAAATAAATGAGTAACCAACTCCTCCCGGAACATTAACTCATTCACTGCCATTGGCGGCAATAGACGTCAAAAATTCATTTGAACTATTTCTATTAGTTTAACATTTTTTTCCCCATTTTTGTGAACAAGAGTATGAAAGCCCCCCAAAAAATTTTTACATTTAGAACAGATATACATTTTTGGATTAATCGGGAGTTAACTAGTGAAGTCATGAGATTAATTACGATTACAAATTTTAATTACCTGATGCTCCTAATTTTTAATAATCTTTACTTAAAAATTGTTTTTATTAAGAAAAGATTATTACAAATTGGGGGCGTCAGGCGATTACAATTTTTAATCATAATGAATCGCATGACTGCACTAGTTAACTCACGATTAACTCATTCACTGCCATAAATTCATAAAAAAAAGGATTATTAAAAATGAGGGGCAACAGGCAATTAAAGTGTTTAATTGTAATTCATCGTATGACTTCACTAGTTAACTCACGATTAATCGAAAATTTGTTATCTGTTCTAAATGGGAAAAAAGTTTTTATACTCTTGTTAACAAAAGTGGATTTTTTTTTCATCTAATAGAAATACCTCAAATAAATTTTCGCCGTTTATAGCCGTCAATGGCAGTGAATGAATAAAAAAATAATCACAAATTTTATATCTGTTCTAATACAATTAAAAAAAAATCTATGTATTTATACTCTTGTTAACAAAAGTAGAAAAAATGTTAAACTAACAGAAATTGTTCAAATTAATTTTTGACGTCTATAGCCGTCGATGGCAGTGAATGAGTTAATATATAATAAGTAGAACTACAGTCACGATTGAGTTAAGATTGAATTTGAAGTCGCCATTGTGTAACGACGGTATTGTGCCATGATGAATATTTATCAGCACAAATGCAGTTTGTGGAAACAATACAACAAGAAGAATGGCCGCAATTTGTTTGTATGGGTCGTTATTGTGCAACAATATTCTTTGGATCGTTTCACTCATTCTTGGATAGTTTGGCAAACTGAAACGTGTTGTCAATGCCAGTTATTAGCATATAGTGCAATTTAACAATTTTAATGTGTATCTTCATTTGTCCCGTACAGCATTCATCAGCTTTCGGGGTGATAACACAAGATTAAAAAAAAGAAAAAGCTGGAAAATGCTTTTCATTCTCAAGCCTTCAAACGAAAATCGATTTTGTTCTGGGACCACGGCAACAATGACCTGACGAGAAATTGCTACCAGAGTAGTTTCATCAGCGGCGCAGGACTAAATCTCCACCGAGGAGGTATATTGGTACTATTAGGGACCCGTCTGGGAATACAGACATGCGACACTTTCTCCTGAGAAAAAAAGATGGCGCGCTTTTGTACAGAGCAAAGAACACGGCGGCCTGTGGAGTCGGGGAGAATGGATTGGATTTCTCTCGGCGTGGCGGTCATCATGGAATAGCGCATAATGGAGTGGAGGGGAAAAACAAATTAGGATTCCAAAGGGGACACGGCGGGTGGATCGCAAGGACATGGAATTGATGGGACGAATCAAATCGACACAAATGTGTTTCCTGGGTTGGTTAGCGCAAATCAGCTTGCCTTTCAAAGTGTGAATCCGACAACTATGCGTGAGTGCATAGAATATGATTCTCTATGTGATTTAATAATTCAAATAACTCTAATAATGCTGAATCAGCACTTGTGATAAACCTGCCCAAAGACGCCCGAACAATTTGTAATGTAACGCCGCATTAAACCACAACTCCTAATTATATATATATATATTTTTTTTAAATCATCTCAGGTCAGGCAGCGCCAATGACGGGAATTGTCGTCAATTAAATGTATTTGATCATGTTTGATCATTAACTTATTCAAACCCAAAGACGTGTAAACGCGTTTTTAATACTTTGTCCTTCACTCCCAAAAACATATTTACAAATGTTTTAATTATTTATTTATTTTTACGCAAGGGCACACAGAAGATTTGATGCAGCGTCTGACCTGAAGAGGTCGCTTACAGCAATAGTATTTATTACAAAAAATGGCCAGCATGTGGCAGCAGAGTATACGAGATCAACCAGGGCCATGTTGCAACAAGCTCTTTTTGCCAGTGTTTTCAACAGGAATGTGAATATTTATGAAATTTAGCTATATTCTAACGCAAATTGCTGCAAAAGGGAAACAGATACAAATATATATCATATTCTATAATATTTTTTCCTGATGAAAGAAGAGACTCTAATCTTTCTTTGGCTAGGTTCCATGTTTTTATAGCTACAGAACACAATATTCTGTGGGAATTGCAAGCTCAGTCGAAATCCAGTAAAAACAGCCCGGAGCGACGGGGGTTGCTTCGGTGAAAATGGCTGGGAGAGAGGGAGGATCCCTGGAAATTTGACTATTATAAGCAGCTTGTGATTGATCGAATGTTTGCCACGTTAAATTTACGACAAAGTGTCGCAAGACAGAAAAGAGCATGAAGGTCACCGTTTTTTCTGGATTTTTTTTGGTTGTCCAAAATAGGTGATTTGTGTGAAACAACCCATGTTCTACATTTGTTTAAATGTCCACTCTAATCTTTCATTTGATATTTTCTGTGTTTACAAACCGGCAGTCATATTCTATATATACTTGCAAGTAGCCAACAAAGTCCCACTCGGCCTTAGATAGACTGCAGTATATCATGCAGGTGCTTGCTGTCTTATCTTCCCTCAAATCCAGCAGAGGGCTCAGCGATAGTAGAGGCAAGCAGAAGGTGAGCTGGCGGCGCATACATGCCCACAAACAGTCACAACAGACACACAATCCAATCTTTCTAAACGAGGAAAGATGAAACACATTTTTGAATTTCACACCTGGCTGTCTGACAAGCTGAGCACGGACCCTAACGAAGCGCTGCCCACCCGCATTTCGCCTTCATGCCGCTGAGAAGTTAGAACAAGCACGATGGCGCGCACTTGAGACGGCAACGGTGATGGGAGGGGGGGGGGGGGGTGGAGTCACTCGGAATAAATGCGTGGTCGCAGAGACAGGAAATTAAAGCAGAGGGTGCGTTTTGGGGACCATGGTAATATTTATAATAGAACGCATTTATACGTTTTTGGGAGCAAATGAGTTAAGAACGGATATTGTCTTTTTTTTATTATGTTAAAAGTACGAATAGCAATTTGGTACAGATTTGGTGGGAAACTAAAAAAGAAAAAGCCATTTTAACAATAAACATGATGTTGTTATTTGTTCTCGTGAGCCACATAAAGTGGTGAGGTGGGCCGGATCCGGTCCCTGCGGCTTGCGTTTGACACCTGTGTGACAGTGTTTATTGATTTTACACTTCCCCGTGTGTCATTTATAAGAGTTTTATTACTTTTTTCATTAAAATGGTAAACTGTTACATAAAACAGAGTTAATAAAGGATTTATGATGGCAGCAGTTTGCCTTGAATAATTGAATTTCCATTATTTCCTATGGGGAAACTCAGCATCCGACGATGTACTGTGTTACAGCTTCGGTTTCAGTTTAATATGAAAACATGGGAATCGAGAAACATCTATTTCATAAAAAAAATAAAAAAATAATTGTTAAGGCTTTTAGTATTGGCAGATGTCTACGCGGACGCTTAGCATCTAATTGCAAGAGACAGTAATGGAGGCGTTCACCCTCGGAATCCATTAGAGATGATTCTGCATCATAGCGACTTTCCAAACGCACTGCCGTGTTTTTATCTGCCTGTCAAGCGCAGTTAATTTGGGCCGTTACTTTTGCTTCTTTTAAGAGACATCAATTAGACCAGCCTCAAACTGGATAGTTTGCTTCATTGCCAAGTCCCTTGAGTCACACTTTTTAGGGTAATATGCTTACCAGAAGAAAAAAAAGAAAGTGATGTAATATGCTTCAAAGGTAAACCGATTGAAATTTCTCCCTGCCAGATGGATTTTATTATTTTTAAAATGACACGACTTGCTTGATAGCTACAGGATTGTGGAAATGATGCTGAAAATAATCACCGGTCTGAGTCAGCCTCGATGTCATTTTCTGACGGAATAAGCTAACTAACTCATTCACTGCCATTGACGGCTATAGACGTCAAAAATTCATTTGAACTATTTCTATTTAGTTTAACTTTTTTTTCTCCATCTTTGTTAACAAGAGTCTGAAAGCCTAGAATTAGTTTTTATACATTTATAACAGATGCCAAATATGTGATTAATTGTAAGTTAACTAGTGAAGTCATGTGATTAATTACAATTAAAACATTTAATCGCCTGACGCCCCTAAATTAAGAATATATATAAAATATGAGGGGCGTCAGGTGATTAAAATTGAAATCGTAATTAATCGCATGACTTCACGAGTTAAATCACAATTAATCACAAATTTCATATCTGTTCTAAATGTACAAAAAAAATAAAAAATTCATACCCGTATTAACAAAAGAGAAAAAAAAAGTTAAACTATTTTTTTTTACATTTTTAGCCGTGAATGAGTTAATCACAAATTTTTTTTGTCCCACATTAAAAAAAAATTCTAGGTATTCATACTCTTGTTAACAAAAGTGGGAAAAATGTTAAACTAATAGAAATAGTTCAAATGAATTTTTGACGTCTATAGCCGTCGATGGCAGTGAATGAGTTAAGCTAATTATACACAACTGGTGAGAATTGTGTACAATCAGCGTCACTAAAATGGCAACCAAAACCAGCCATATAGCAGAGATCAGGAGCAGGCAGAGCGTGACTCTTGTATCTTAGCAACAGACGCACGTCTGTCTTGCTGAGCAGAACCTGAACAGACAGAAACACTCGCACCTTGGTGGGGAGTCGGATCAGAATTAATTGATCCATTAAAAAAAGAAAAAAAAGTGTTAACTTCAGGGGACTAATGATTAAAATTTTCAGAGATGCTGTTGACCCTGGGAACTCTATGCATCTTCTGTTTGTGGTTGATATTAAAAGTAAGAATTTAATACGTTAGAAATTTTGGAAAAAACTTTACTTACAGTAGAAAACATTCGGGAGCTATTTACTTATCCAATATCCAGTATTCTAGTCTAATATTTTACGAACCCTAAAAGTTGTTCAATAAACATATATCCCCCCAAAAAAATAAAATAAAAATGATAATAATTTTCCAAATTTGAATGCCAATATTTTCCTTTTTATCGAAAATGAATATCAGCTCCAAATATCGGTTATCGACGTCTTTGATGACTAATTATCAATATTGGCCTATCTCTAATTATTAGGCATTTGTAAATTGGACAAATTCACAATGTCTTACCTGTGAGCACCTGTTGAGAATGAATGCGTTGACCGAATGACATACTGATAATAATAAATCAGATCAAAAAGATATGCCGGGATACCAGCAGAGCCTAAAAAATGAACCGAAATGTCCTTCAGCAATAAAGAACTCTTGTTTGCTCAGACATGTCTGATGTCTGTTTGGACGTGTCGCCATGGCAGCGCACCACTCAGTCTGGTTCGAGCCTGGGCATACTGATTAAGTGGTGTTTATTTTTTTATTTATTTTTCCAATATAATAGTCGTGGTGGCAAATAGTAAGGCCGAAGAAACACACAGACCATCTGAAGATTTTTGAAAAGGAGGCTGTTTTGTTAGAATAAAGGTACACAAGTTGTCCCATATTTACTCTTATAGTATTGCAAAGCCTTTATTCAGCAGTATAACACCGTCTGCGTTATTATCTGCGCAATGACTCATATCCGTGATGGTTTTCACGTTGCTGCTGTGTGCTCCCCCAACCTTTAGAGCAGCAACGGCTGTGTAACTAGGGACCCGCCCTAAGGAAATAAAAATAGTTTTCGGCAAAGTGTGCTTCAGAGCGGTAGGAGATCCTCACGGGCAAAAATAATCAAAGTCTCTTGTCTTTCTTCCTTGTCTGTTGTTTATTGATCGTTTTACAAGATACCTGCAATTTTTGTTATAATTTTTAAACAAAACTGTCAATATAGTTTAAAATCAAAAGAAAAAGTGTCGTTGTTGTTTTCGACACTAATATTTTATCTTTTCTCCTTGACTACTAATAATCGGTATTGGCCTTGAAAAAGCCAAAGAAGACAGTGGTCGCGTGTCTCACCTGGATACAGTAGCCAGCAGACTAGCCTCGGCGGATGTGGTCAGGACCGGCTCGTCCACAGTCATGGCCTGAGGACCCAGCCCTCCTCCAGGCAGTGGTCCAGCTCCTTGCCGCCGCCGCCGCTCTTCTTGCCGTTTCTGCTCCTCCTCGTCCTCCGCCTCCTCATTACCGGCTTTCTCTTTCCCTCGCTCTTCGCTCTCGTTGTCGCTCTCCTCGCCCAGGATGTCATCCACCTTTTAAACAAGACAAGAAGAGTGGCGACATTATGGACTCGGTAATGACACTTGCGGATCGCCAATTCATCACCAGCAGTGTTGTTGTTTGTGGCAAACAAAGCAAAACATCTGTTCTATTTGAGGCTTCTAACGAGAGACATTCTTCACTTGGCACTTAAGTAAAAGATTGAAGTGCTGCAGGGTCAATAACGTCGCTGGCTTTCATGCAGCTGGCACGCGATCAATTCCCACTCAGCGCTCCATTGACAATCGACCTGTGACTGGCGACAGTCACATGTCGTGACCCTGAACAAATGATCAGGATGGATTGGATTTAAGTTCTGGCAGCGTATAAACACGCCGGTGCACAACAAAGGATTAGGTTGAGTTTATTTAGCTTGAAAAATAAATTCAGGGGTCCCAAATCCAGGTCCAGAAAGTAAAATTCCTGCCACAGTTTGGCTTTGGCCTCAGGTGATAGTTAGCTAGGTAGCTCCCATTGTGCTAGCTTACCTGCTAGAGAGCTAGCTAGTAGCGTCGGGGGCTAACGCCAAAATGTGGCAGGGTTTTTACATTCTGGACTTGGATTTGCCACCTCTGTTTAAAGCATGTTAGACACATTACATTGTTTAGGATTAGGATGAGTTAATTTAGCTTGAAAATTCAGAGGTGCCAAATCCAGGTCCATAAAGTAAGAATCCTGCCAGTTTGGCTTTGGCCTCAGGTGCTAGTTAGCTAGCTAGCTAGCTAGCATCCATGGTGCTCGTTTACCTGCTAGTGAGCTAGTTAGCTAGCTAGCACTAGGGCTAAAGCCAAACTGTGGCAGGGTTTTTACTTTCTGGACCTGGATTTGCCACCCCTGAATATCGTTCTATTTTTATGAAGAGAAAGCCATTTCAAATTCCCAGTAGGAAGTCAGTAAATCTGCTGCTACATAATTCCAAATGGCCTTTAATGAAAAAAACTCAAGTGTTTCTTCACACAAATGTCATTCGGCGCCTTTAATGAGACTTTAATGTGATTCAGCCAAACATTTCCATTTAACTTTAATGTCCTTTGTGAAAAATATTCAACACTACCAATAGTGGCGGTGTCATACGGTTTTGTATTTTGTCGTTTAAGATTTAAGGAAAGCGTGGAAACTAAAAAGCAAGGAGAACTGTGGCATTTGACACCTTATCCCATTAGATGCAAACCACAATCCCGAGCCGTGAGTTCTAACCAAACGTTCAGCTCCCCGGCTGCGCGGCGCGGCATCAAATCGGAGCGATAGATGTGGGATGGAGTCATGCGCGTCACAATTTTCAGAACTGCCACGGCTCATTTGACCTTTGCTGAAAATGGAAGTACTAACAATTGCGAGACATAGCGCAGCAACGTTCCCGCAACATCCATTTCCTGGCTGTAATCAAAGGGCCACGCAAAGTGCACAGGAAGCCTTTCAAAAATAATGCCCCCCCCACCCCCCCACCCCTGAAGCTAGTTTCGAAGCTGGCTGTAAATGCACTGCAGTCAAAGTGTGATTCCAAGCCAGTGGATTTATTTTTTTGAAGTGGTTGCAAGGTGAAAATTTCTCTCTCTCTAAAGAAAATTGAAAAGGGAGCCGTCCGAGATTAATCTCATAGTAACGTTGGCAATCTAGTCGGGAGGTTTCCTTGAGGCAACTTTCTTGCTGCGAGTTGGTTTTACTGTATTGTTTGGAATAGATTTGACCATTTGTGGAAAATTGACTTTTTTTATTTTTATTTTTTATATATATATGTCTGAGTGAAATTGAGCATAACAACCACCTCCAGACCAAGTTTCATACCCAATGACACGATCAGCTCGGCTGGACGAGTTTTCTTTATAATTAGGCATTCAAATTGAAGGCATCAATATTGGATTGAGCAACGATGACATATTCACCGATTAGTATTCACACAGAATTTTTTTTCTAATTTGACATCTGTTTTTTTTTTTTTTTTTTAACTTTTCAGCTAAATGCATTATTACAGCACAAAGTAGAAGTGAATGGGAATGTGCCAAGCTCAGGGCTGTTCCAATCGGGGACCATATGTCCTTGCCAATTTTGTTCCGTCAGGCGACTGTGAAATAAAACAGGCCCCTGCCTTCGCCGGGCTGACATCTTTACAAACGCCTACTGAAGAGGGATTATCTGGCCTTAAGTCTGAAATACTGACTTCATTTGTGAAAAAAAGGTATGAAGAGCTGGTAATAGGTCAAGCCAGTGAGCTGGAAGTTGGCAAGGAGTCGTTTAAAGCCGCTGCAGGAGGAAGGTCTTGGTATTTATACGGGAAGGCTTACCCGACGCCCAGAGGGATGTTATATGAATCAAAAGTGAAAAGAGAGGCAGACAAGAAAACATACATCTTAGTTCTTCATTAGCTCGGGGTGAACTCGAGGCCATGCTGCTACCTTGTGTAGGTGGGAGGGCTGACTCGAGTTGTTAACTCAAACAACCGCCTGTTGCTACATCAAAAGGCAAAACGAGACGGGAAATATTTGAGTGGAACACAAGAACTCCGCAGAGATTGAGAATGTCGTGTCATCCCTCGTTATCCAAGATTTACAGTATTAAAAGTGTGACACGAGACTTTGTGGGCAATCAGGGATTATTTTTCAATAAAGAAGGGTTTGGTGAAATAACTGGGTTCGAGGAAGGCCAAACCAGCACTATCAAGTGCAGTTGACAGAATGAAAAAGTGAGTCACTATCAAATAGTTTTTAGAATTGATTAATCGATAGATTAATCCGACTCATTTGATTCATTTTCATTTAGCCTTAAAGTGTATTACAAAATCACCCCCCCCCCCCTGTGATTACTGTTTATCAACCAGTGATTGGTGTTTATTTCATAATTTGTATTCGTATAGTGATTTTAAAAAAAGTGGGTCATTGTTTTCCAAAGTAAAAACAGATGTTTGTTTAATTACGATTAAAAACTTTAATTGCCTGACGCCCCAAATTTTTTTATTTTTTTATTTTCCTTTTTTTTTTTTTATTCATTCACTGACATTGACGGCTATAAACTTTTGTTACCAAGAGTATGAAAACCTAGATTTTTTTTATTGTACATGTCAAATTTGTGATTCATCGCGAGTTAACTAGTGAAGTCATGCGATTAATTACAATTACAAATTTTAATCGCCTCTTGCCTTTAATTTTTTATAATCTTAAAAAAATGTTTTTTTATGGCAGTAAATTAGTTAAAATAGTTGTCGATTAATTTGATAATGAATTACTTGTTGAAGAATGAAAACAAACAAAGTTGCCACAAACGGTGTCAATTGAAATGAGAGCATGGAAATATTCATAGCATTCCAAGTTTGAGGACATACATCAAGAAGATCAGTTGGAGGTGCCATGATGGATGAACGGCCAGAACCTGTGACAGGACCACGAGCAATTGGACGCCACGGGACAGGAAGATCTACGGTTTACTTGGCGTGATGCATCACGTCACTCTTGCGCACTAACCCCCGTTTTCTCTACATCAAACTGTGAAGGATCTTGTCGATTTTGTTGAATATTTTTTACAAATACAACGATGAAACGTCAATACCGGATTCATGGCTTGCTGCTCCCTTCCCTCAAGGGCTCCAAAAATCATTTATTGCACGTTCATGATGGACGTGTTTCCCGAAAGACTCGCGGAGAAGAAGCGTGTCCCCTTTCCTTGCCATCAGACAAGGATTAAACCTCGGTATGGATGCGCGAGATCGATATCTGTAAGGGCCGGGATTAGCCTGAGTGATGACGAGGCTGGCCTTCTCCTATGATAGCGGCTTTAATGAGTTATGTCTCCGAGGGCGTCCTGTGGTGGTTACGCTCGATTCGTTCATTCGTGCAAGTTCCATATTACTGATCCTGATAATCCCTTCGCAAAACACTGAAAACTGCTGCACTCAACTTTTCAGGTGACGTTTTTTATAACTGAACAAGTCAGCAATAGCTACTACGAACAAACGGTTTGGCTTTCAAAGAACTTGGAATTGGATTGGAAATCTTCAGGAAATGTAGGCCAAAGGTCGTACAGCAATCCACAACCTGATTGAAAAATCTTAAAATCTTAAAAACAATGATAACATGGATTCTAGAGTAATATTTTTCCCATATCTGTTCAAATAATAAAAATCCAGAAAAACTACATTACATTTAAAGCCAGATGTGGCAAATCCAGGTCCAGAAAGTAAAAACCCTTTCACAAGTTTGGCTTTAGCCCTAGGTGCTAGCTAGCTAGCTCTCTAGCTAGCTCCCACGGTGGTCATTTACCTGCTAGGGAGCTAGCTAGCTCCCATGGTGCTCATTCACCTGCCAGGGAGCTAGCTAGCTGGCTAGCGTCAGGGGCTCACGCCAAACTGTGTCAGGGTTTTTACTTTCCGGACCTGGATTTGCCACCTCTGTTTACAGCATGTTAAACACATTACAGCGTTTCTTTTGCCAGGTAAAGCTATGCGTCACATCTGCGTCAACGACACGTCACCACTGGCGACATTTACCAGACTCCCCCGATTTGTATCTCGAGTCACTCAATTAAAGACCGGCTCGTTTTCCTTGTGCCCCCTCAAGTTGGAGAACATTTACGAATGTCACAGACTGCCCTTTAAGCTCAGGTGACATTTGAAATGCAATGATTGCGCAAAAGGACCCTTTCATCCGGGTCATTATCTCAAATGTTCATAGCAAATGTTCAACTGCGACCCCTGTGAGGATAAGCACTGTAGAAAACAGACGGACAGGTGGTGTGGCACCCCAAATCCCTGTTCGCTAATCATGTTGATGACAGCGAATGAGTCAAAATGTCCGCTTTTAACTAAATAGTCGATCCTTGTTGTGGCGGCTGCTACAAGCTAAACAAGTGAGCTAGTTATTGCCGTGAAAAGCAGCCGGAAACCGACGACATATCACATGTGAGTTGCCATGACTGCTACTACTATTTTTTTCATCTTCCTTTTCTTTTTCTACTTTATTTTGGGCAGTTGGCAAATACTTGTGGTGCGTTACCATCACCTTATTTAGCATACTTACACTTTTTGTTTAAGAATGAAACTATGTAAAATTTTGTGTAAAAAATTGGAGAATGATTGCCTCTTATCTGAGCAATTAAACATCTCCTGGCCACAATACGATGAACTACAAGATGTTAACGTGTCATTAACTCATTCACTGCCATTGACGGCTATAAACGTCAAAAAATCATTTAAACTATTTCTATTAGTTTAACATTTTTTTCCCACTTTTGTTAACAATAGTATGAAATTCTAGAATTGTTTTATTGTACATTTAGAACAGATATGAAATTTGTGATTGATCGTGAGTTAATCGTGCTTTTAATTTTTAATAACCTTTTTTTTTTTTATGTCAACAAATGAGTTAAAGAAGTGTAAAAGAGCCAAATAACAGTAACATTAACACAGCTACATGAACGACACTGACTTTATGGTCCTGTAAAACAAAAACAAAAAACATTTACACGAGTGCAATGTAGCGATTCAGTAACAAAGCATTGTGTGAACACCTCATTAACCAACTCGATCTCTGACTAGTGCTATATTAGCCTGGCATTTAATTACGGCACAAATTAATTATGTCCATAACACCGTGGCAATGTACACAACGGTGCTAATTAATAACAGCGGTGGTACTAAAAAAACAAAAAAAAAACACAAAAAAGATAGAGAGAGAGACAAGACAGGTCTTTGTGCGTCAACGATAAATAAAAATGCACATGGAGCGACAATTATTGGACAGATTATCCAGCAGATATCTCAGTGGAAGGACACAATGGAACAACATTAGTGACGTCATTTTCACAGCCGAGGCCTTGGCTTGCCATAGCAACATCCTCGGAGGCTATTATAGTTATCAGGCTTTCATTACAGCGTAGAGAAAAGAAAAAAAAACTGCAACACAAACACACTTTGAGTCTCCCTGGCATTCATCTTAATATCAGATGCAATAAGGAGACATTTCCAGATTAATAAGAGAAAAACAATTGAACCACCTTCCTGTAGTCAGATAAATAATCACAAGCATGGGCGCGATTTGGACATGTTTCTTCAAACCGTACTGCCAGCAGGAAAGTCAATGTTCACAATGACACAGTGCAAAATATTGCATGTAATTAGAAAACTACCCTTGATAAACAATGTGGCTATAAATATTAGGGGTGTGCCCAAAAAATCGATTCTCATCTAGTACGATTTAGAATCGATTTTAAATGTCCCCAAATCGATTTTATTTAAATGATTTTATACTGTCCTTCCTTTGTCTGTGTGTGCCTTTATTTGGAGCGCTGTTCATGTTGTACCCGGTTTGGCCATTGAGGGGCAGTGTGGTTCAGCGCGGTCTAATGCAATGTTAAGTTGTAGCCACATTAGAGAGTAGAAGGAAAAAGTTATTCTAGTAAAAGTTTGTTTTTTTCCCCCAGTGTGGAGCCGTTCTTTTGAGTGATAAAAGTGCCGCGAATAGCGTGCTAATTAGCATTAGCAAGTCAGACTGGAGTAGATCATTACAATATCTTGCACATCTGTAGATTGAAGCAAAAATCATCGTCAATCAAATCATTTTGAATTTAAAAAATCGTTCTTAATCAAAAATCGATTCTGAATCGAATTGCAGACCCAAAAATCGGAATCGTATCGTGAGACATTCAAAGACTCCCACTCCTAGTAAATATATCTGATTTAAAAAAAATATATATATCAAACTCTTATTGAATTAAGCTCAATACTTGCATTCTGTACATTTCTTTAAATATTTACCTGTTGAAGAAAAAGGAAAAAAAAGAAAGAAAAAAAAGAAGGAAAGGCATGACACAGCAGTTTCCAAAGTAACTTTAAATGAGTTACTTGAAATGAGTTGCGCTGGCTGTTTGGTATTCAGTCAAACCATGACCAATTAGAATGAGATCCAAGTCCTTGGGGCACATTTAATTAAACTAACTCTCATTCCTGTACAGAAAGTGCTACCGCTGACTGAGCTGAAAGATAAACATGCAGTGGATATAAAAAGTATACACACCCCTGATCAAATGCCAGGTTTTTGTGATATGAAATGAGACCATGACCCCCCCCCCCCAAAAAAAAAAAATCTTTAAACTTTTTTCCACCATTAACTCATTCACAGCTAGCCATTTTCACTGAAGCAACCTCCTTTGCTCCTGTTTTACTGGATTTTTACTGATTTTGCAAGGCCCACAGTATATTGTGTTCTATTGCTATAGAAACACAGAATTTGAAACTACTAAAGAAAGACTAGAGTCTCTTCTTTCATCAGAAAAAAGTATATTTGTATCTGTTTTGCAGCAATTTGCATTAGAATATAGCAAAGTTTCATCATTATTCACACATTTGTTTAAAACATTGAGGAAAGGAGTCTTTTGCAACATGGCCCTGGTTGATCTCTTTTGCTCTGCTGCCACCCGCTGGCCGTTTTTGTAATAACTATTATTGATTCAAACATTCTCTGCAGTTCCGAGGCCGCATCAAAGCCTTCTGTATGCGCTAGCATTAAAAAATATATAAATACGTTTTTGGGACCATGGTAATATTGAAATATAACTTTTTTTATACGTTTTTGGGAGCAAATGAGCTAGTGTGCAAAATCTCAATTGATTAAAAAATATATTTTTAAAAGGGAGAATAAAAATAAATGACTATAATCTAGTTGCACAAGTGTGCACACCCTATAATTTTGAAACTATCTAGAAAAATACCCATCACGCAAGTCAAAGCAACCAACCTTAAAGCAAATCAGAGCAGTGCCGGACGTGTTTTTACCTCTTTATCCATGCTCTCCAGGTCCTCCTTGCAAAGAGTGTACAGCGGCATCGTTTCTGACATGCTCTGCTGACGCTTCCGACGCGACGGCCCCAGTGACTCGTCATCCTGGCTGGGTCCCGCTGCCGCATCTTGCTGACTGTTCGGCGCGCCCCTGAACAACAAAAAGTTAGTAAGCTAAATAAATACTGGACGAACTAGTTCTTCTTTTTTAGTTTAGGTTTGGCGTCAGAGACCGAAAGTGATAGTGAAAGCCAAGATTACGCAATATGGAAATCTCATGCAAGCGGAAAGAGGAAGTTCCGAGTTAATTAAATCTTCTTTGATGATTAAAATCAAAGTTGATGCAAATCTGCTGCGTCTGTAATCCTTGAATTACTTCATCCTATTTTTTTCTCCTCATGGTAGCTCATTATCATGTAATGTGAGGGAAATAGCCACTGCTGAATGTACCACGCGGATATACAGTGAAGACATGCAACAAATAATCACTTAAGTGTGACTTTTTACTACCATACGGAGTTGCTAAGGAAACGTATAAGTCTCCATTGGGAGTCATTTGGGGAAGTACAGTATCTGCACAGTAAGCTATATGAAGAAGAAAAGGATGGAAGTAAATGGGACCTGGTGGACAAACTCGCATACAGTATTTAAGATGTGTGATGAATGAGTCTTTCGTCAATGCAACAAAGACGAACCGCCATTTTGAACAATAAACACAAGTACCTGAGACACGACTGCTCTTGTTGATCAGGTGCCTGGAGGTAAGGCGCCTGAGGGCCCTTGCGAATCAGCTTCCCGGTGACAGGGTCGTAGGTTCGAACCTCGGGGGGCGCTAGTGGAGGTCTGTGCTGGATGGGGGGCGGGTTTTGGAAAAGGGGCTTGTGCCGGGAGCCCTGCTTGTCAAGGAAAGCCGCCGGGGTGTTGCTCCTTCAACCAGGAGAGGGAAAATAGAATTCAGAAGGATCGAGGAAGTCAGCAACAAAGTTTCTAAAAGGTTATCCGGAACAATTCGATTTGATGTTGCGTGAGGTGTGTTGAGAGCGATATTTTCTCACCAATGGGCTCAAAGAACTGTCTGCGCAGACAAACGTAAATTTCTCAGAGCAAATGCTAAAGTGTGGCCAAATCACTATACCCACAATCAAATGAGCATATCCCATTTAACTCATTCACTGCCATTGACGGCTATAGACGTCAAAAATTCATTTGAACTATTTCTATTAGTTTTCCACTTTTGTTAATAAGAGTATGAAAAGCTAAAAAATTTTTTTTGAACATTTAGAACAGATATAACATTTATGATTAATCGTGAGTTAATTATTGAAGTCATGTGATTAATTACAATTTAAAAAAATGTATTGTCTGACGCGATTTAAAAAAAAAGAAAGAGAAAAGATTATTAAAAATTAGGGGCGTCGGGCGATTTAATTTTTTAATTGGAATTAATCGCATGACTTCCCTAGTTAACTCACGATTAATCATAAATGTTATATCTGTTCTAAATGTACAATTAAAAAAATCTAGGTTTTCATACTCTTGATAACAAAAGTGGGAATAAAAAAATAATAAAAAATAAATAGTTAAAATAATTTTTTGACATTTATAGTGCAATAAAAAAAAATCTAGGTTTTCATACTCTTGTTAACAAAAGTTGAAAATCTTTTAAACTAATAGAAATAGTTCAAATGAATTTTTGACGTTTATAGCCGTCAATGGCAATGAATGAGTTAATTCCCCCCAAATTTCGATCAAGGAAATGCTGCCAAACGCCAATCCCAACGACGCCAACAAAACCGGACAAAAGGTAAAGCAGCAAGCCAGTTAACTAAATCTGTTTGGTTTCAAGTCAGCAATTGTACCATGGCTGCTTGGAGTAGTCCTCCTTTAGTGGGAAAAGCGCCTCCTCCACCCTCTCCCAGCGCTCCAGACAACTCCACAACCAGTCGGGGTTGACCACGTGGAGGTGCTTGCAGCCCAGCGCCTGTCGGACCTTCTCTGTGCCTAGTGGACAAAAAAGGCGGGGGGGAATTACTATTCTTTTTGTCCGATCAAAACCTATTAGTAAATACACACACTCTTCGTCTATTTCAGATCAATGGTCAGACTTTGAGGAGAGAAAAACAGATGACTAATAATTGCGAGGTCGATACTCGTACAGAGATAACAAGGAAGATTGGTCTTGCAGTCACTGTCCGTTCACTTTTCTGCCAACACAATAGCGTTCACAAAGAGTGGATTTTCTGCTTGAATAATTGTAATTGATGTTTGGCACAACAGGCACAGCATATAGACTTAGAACTAAATCACTCAATAACCCGGGGTTACTTTTGAGGCGTGTCAAAAAAAAAAACGGATTCTCATAAGAATTGCGATTCTCATTTAGTATGATTCAGAATGTCCCAAAATCGATTTTATTTAAATTATTTTTGTACTGTCTTGCCCTTGTTTGTGTCTGCCTTTATTGGGAGCGCTGTTCGTGTTATACAGGATTTCGCCACTTAGGGGCAGTGTGGTTCCGCGCGTTCTAATGCACTGTTGAGTTGAAGCCACATTAGTAGAGTCGAAGGAAAAAGTCACAATCAAGTTATTACAATAAAAGTTTTTTTTTTTTTTTTATTCGCAGCATAGGAAGAGCATATGCCGGTGAATAATGTTAAGATGCTTCTCTGTATACCTTCTTGAAGTGTTTTGTATGAATAGCACAGTTCTTTTGAGTGATAAAAGTGCCGCGAGTAGCATGCTAATTAGCATTAGCGAGTCAGACTGGAGTAGACAGACCATGACGATTCTTTGCACATCTATAAATTGAAGCAGAAATCTTTGTCAATCTAATCATTTTGAATCAAAAATCAAATCGCAGGCCCAAAAATCGGAATCGGATCGTGAGACGGCTAAAGATTCCCACCCCTAATAGCTTGGGACTGTTTTTTGCCCCTTCACGCACATCAAGTTGGGCCCGCGCTAATATCTGTTGATATTACAGCAATAGATGATGTATTTTATCAATATGGCCTCCAGGGAGGATTCTAATTGGGTTATTTAGCGGAGTAAGGAAATGCTGCTCTGAATGATACAGAGGATAAACTGCGCCTAAAAAGACAAAACATTGAGTTCATAAAACTAGCATCATGAGGCAAATTGGCAAGAGAACGATTTCGGTTAATCACTGCCCAATCTAACAACACAAAAACAAGAGTTTTATGGGGTTCTATCCAAATGAAGCAAACTCCGCAAAGTCCCGATTTCCTCTGTGCTTACCCCTCCCCCCATTCTTCTTCTTATGCTGCAGCAGAATGTGAGTGATTGCCAAGCGCGTCTCACGGCAACGGCCCCACTTCCCGTGCTCGCTTGATTTCAAAGGCTAAATTGATTTGGTGGCACATACAGGCACGGGTCTCCTTTTCAATGAGTATTATTTCCCGAGATTTGTGAGCCAACAGGAAGCATTTTGTTAATGCATGCAGATAATACGCCGCACTATTTGCATTCGCTTTATTGCGCACGCCAACTAACTCGATCCTCCGTTTTCTCTCAAGAACAATTTTGACAACGCTCGGAAACGGGGCTGCTGCCGATACGCGAGTTAGCTTGACATTTAAACAAGTCTTGGATGACCCTTCTTGGATTCCGGCCTCATTAAGCAGAGAAAAGCTTCTGTCATTTCAGAATAGGTTCAGCATATTGCTAATGGACACGTCTCAAAGGACTGGATGGATGAAATGAAAAATGGAGCCCCCCCCCCAAAAAAATTAGGATGCCCTTTCGTGCTACTTCGAAATCTTGTACAGTGAACCCATGCAATTACTTTTTGGGTAATTGACATCCACCCATAATGGTTTGAAATTGCTTGTAGCTGTCACAAGATGGCGCCAAAGCACAATTCTAATATTAGACATGGCTTTGGCCCGAGCGCTGGGAAATGTTCCGACCAAAAAGCGAATAATTCCAATTGAAATTCAAAAATGCCAACCTGGAATTCACTCAGTCTTAAAAAGACTCCTGTAATTGCATACATTTGCAATCTTGGTGTTGTTAAATTTGTGTCGTTTTTTCATCTACAATTGAAACATCCGTTTTTGTTGACAGTCCTTGAATGCACCACGTACACACACCACTTTTTTTCAGACCGATACCAGTAGGAGTACTCAACTCACAGATACCAAGTACCAATACTAGTAGTTATTGATAAATTATTGCTATTGCGTGTAAAAGCCAAATTTAAAACTAGGGGTGTCAAACAATTACAATTTGAAATTTTTCACATGACTCCAAAATTGATCGCAAATTTTAAATCCAATACAAATATTTTTCCTAAGTTTTCATAGTCTTAACAAAAAAGTGGAAAATAAGTTAAACTAACAGAAATATGGCTGCATCTTTTAGTCATTGATATAGTAATTTCATAATAATTCATAAAATTGAGTTGATGCACTGCACACTAAAAAACAGAGTAATTTTTGTTGGTCATTTTTCTGCCACTAGATGGCATAATTACATTTGTAAGACGGTGACAGCTCAGTGCATTTTTCTTTTCATATTAAGAGCTATCTAATCTTTAACATGAAGTAACTTGTGAAATTCTGCACATTTTTAAAATAGTAAAATACAACTTGACCCCAGTCTCCACAAATATATGCATTATTATTACATTTATTACTGCTCAATTTTGATGTGGGCGTGTCTGCTGCGATGCGACTGGAATTCCCCCAGTACAGACTTTCCAAAGAAGGGGCATGTCATTAATCTCGCATAAAAAAAAAAAATTGTGGAACTTTTAAATTAACTAATGTTGACATCCCTATTTAAAACGGTTTACATTTCTATTTAAAATATAATTTAAAAAAAACAAAACAATTGATGAACCATGTGAAATGGTTTGGCTGTGATGAATAATGTCCTACTAAATAGTTATTTATATAACATAGGTTCGGTGTTGATGTTTTATGATCCCTTTCCTGTCATAAGGAATCAATTATTTGAGGATTTTCCAAATTCACATAACAGCGGGGGTTCAATGTATGCCCATTCCTGATACAACAAAACCGACTTTGAGATTTAAATCAAACCGATTTTACATACCAGATTTTGCTGCAATGAGGTGTGTCGTCCTATCGGGTTCTTCAGACTCCAAAACCAAGTTTTTGCTCATCTTCGCCCCGAGCGCCTTGGCGTGGTAGTACTCACGAGTCCTCTCTATGGGGTAATTGGTCGGGTACAAGCCGCTGAACACGATCGTGGTGCCGTCTAAGGTCTTGCCCTTAAGCTCGGGGACGATCTTGCGAATGTCCGGCGTGTCGGGCGCCTCGGTCTTCAGGAAAGCCTCGTAGCGGGCGTAGTACTCGCCGTGGATGCGTTCCAGCACCTCCTCCAGGTAAATGAGGTGATCGTCCCGGTCGTTATCCACTTCCTCTTCTTCCTCGTCCTCCATGCTCTGGTCCAGGAGCTCCTCCCCCACGGTCACCCCGGATTGCTCGCTATTCTGCGACTCGGTTTCGGGTTCCCTCCGGTCCGAGCAGCCGTTGCCCAACTCGGGGAGGAGAACGTCCGAAGGTTCTACCGATTCAGAGCTTTGGATTTTACTGTTCTCGTCTTTTGTCTCATCACCGTTGTCTTGCAAGTCTGCTTTGTGCTCGGATTTCTTCGCCTCGCCGCCGCCGTCGTCCGCCGAGGGCGGCTTTTCCCGAGCAGACTCACTGTCGCTGTCGCTGGAAAGGTCAAAGTCCAGATTGTTGGACTCGGTGTTTGGCGTTAAAGAGTTCGTACTGTCCTGTGCCTCGCCTAGCCTGCTAATAATCTCCTCTTTACTCGTTTCCTGGCTATCGGCCCCTTGACTTTTCATTGCCGCGGGCTCCTCATCAGCCTCTGAACGTTTATCCGTCAATGCCTCATCTGACACAGACGCGGCGGGATGTGTCCGTTCATTTGTCGGGACGCCCTGAGAACAGCGGGATGCGGCGGACCCGTCTTTTACAGACTTTTTCCCGAGGCCGTTATTTTGCTCGTCCGTTCCGGGATTCTCATACGCTTCTGTGCTCTCTGCGGGTCGAGCGGGCGGGTTTCCTGCAGGGGAACAAGGCACAGGAAGCCATTTATATTCGAGGACAATTCGATTCTTGGTACAAGAATGTCATTTTTTTCTAGTAATATTAATATTAAAAATTCTTCTCATCGATTTACCGATGTATTCTCATAATACTATGAGTCTAGTATTTGCTTCTTTTCACAGTGGCTATAGAATTAGCACAAATGAGATCAAATTACAAATTTGGTGGCTCAAGAGTGTTTGTATGTATTTGGTGGTCATCTAAATTGGTGTCGTTCGGAGCTACACTATAAAAAATGTTTTGTACGCTTGTTTCTGGGAAAATTGTTTTATTATTATTTTTAGCCCAACAAGAAAAAGAATCTTGAAAAAAAAAATGGATCTCAAATTAAGTAAAAATATCTAACTTTTTCTTAATAAGACATTAGAGCTAATATTGAGAAAAAAAATACTCATAACAAGCTGAAATAATGGCTTGCACGATGGTTTGCATGACATGACCAGCAGAAGAGCTTTTGTTTCTTATTTTAAGAGGATAACCAATTACACAACTAGAATTTGTCGACATTTGAGGACATTTTTGCTTATTGGCCAAACACAAGTTGAATACTTATGTATTTTAAGAAAATAGTTCTAAATGTTACAGCTTGGGAAAAAGTCAACATTACTTAAGATTTAACAAGTGCCTACTATTCTCTTATTTTTAGCAAAAAATTATTTTTCTGTTGGCAGATAATTTTGCTTATTTGATTAATCTTTTCTTATTTTATTATATTTTTTTCTTCAATTTTCTCTTGCCCTTTTTGCAGTGTCCCCAGTTCCATTTTCACCCGGATCCCTTTGAAGAACCATCTGAACAAATCTTAAGTTCATATTTCAAAAAAAGGGACACTTGTCAAAGAAATTGCTCTTTGGGCAGACGTGTCAAAGTTAATCGCAGGCCAAAGCAAGGAGGCCGCACTTCATGTCCTCGTTTAAAACTCTGGACTTCATTCCGACAATGAAGTCCAGAGAGCTTTGCGAGAGAACTCGCTTGTTATCTTAAAAGTGGCGACTGGCGACTGCGGACTGTGCAAGGAACTGGAAACATATCCTTGAACACTGAACATTGAATAGGTTGTGCACGTCACTCACTGTGCATCACAAGGACACATTTTCCGTGAGAGAGACAAACATCAACAACAAATCTCATCTTTGTACCTTTCTTGGCCATCAGAGCTTCTTGAGAGCCCGGCGGCGCACTAATGTCCCCGATGCCCTCGAAGTAGACGTACTTCTTCACAGTGATGAGGTTGGGCGCAAACTTCCACACGTCTTCACGGTCGTCGATGATGCACACCATCGAGTCCCCACAGGGGAAAAGATACCTGGTAGGACAGTGAAGGACAGCAAGCTTGTTGACACGGCAACGTCCTGCACATTTAAAGGAGATATTATGCATTTTCTTTCACAATTTGATGCAGATTCCTTAACTCATTCACTGCCATACATTCATTTGAACTATTTCTATTAGTTTCACGTTTTTTTCTACTTTTGTTAACAATAGTAAGAAAACCTAGATTTTTTAAATTGTACATTTAGAACAGATATACAATTTGTGATTAATCGTGAGTTAACTAGTGAGGTCATGCGATAAAAAAAAAGAGAAAAAAAAAGGTATTTTATTCTTTCTTTTTCAAAAAGAAAAAGATTTAAAAAAAGAAAAAAATTAGGGGAGTCAGGCAATTAATATTAGTAATCGTGATTAATAGCATGACTTCCCTAGTTAACTCACGATTAATCACAAATTTTATATCTGTTCGAAATGTACAATATATTTTTTCTAGGTTTTCATACTCCAGTTAACAAAAGTTTAAAAACATAACGTTAAATTAAACTAATAGAAATTGTTAAAATATTTGTTTTACTTCTATAACCGTCAATGGCAGTGAATGAGTTAATGAGCAGTAGCCGAATAATTTTTTTTTTTATACATATGACCAAAGATTGTGCTTCTGTTTACCATATTTTTGCTAGCGATTGAAAGAGCACCAGCGGCTGCTTTCATCCTCTCTCTATCTAAACCACTTCTAAACCGGATTCCAATTAATTTGAACTAGCGACAGTGATCAATTAGCTAATGATATTTACTTTATGGGTACTGACTGTATTGCAAAAAAAATTTGAAAAATCCACAATGAACGACTCAATATCTAATGGCTGCAGAGAAACTTTGTAAATTATACACGCATATATTCCCACCTAAGATTCCCCGTCTTGGAGAAGGGGTCGATGCATTCATCTCTAGACAGGATGCGATGGGAGAACAGCTTCGTTTCGGGGTCCAGAAAGCCTGAGGGAAAGAAAAAAAAAGAACACATCAGCATGTTTTGGCCCTTTTGAATCAAGCATTCCGTTCAAATCATTTCATAACCCATCGTGCTTTCTTGACAGGAGATATACAGCAGCTGGAGACCCGGGCTGGCCTCTCAACTCATCAAGGGCTGTACATTTCAATTCCAAATGCATTAAACATTCATCACATGGCTGCAAAACAGTGCCTCGCTGGGTTTATATACCGCACGGCGTGATGGAAAACTGCCACCTGAATAAAGCAAAGCCTATATCACGCTAGCTCAATTTACTCCACTGAATCAAAATTCTGCTGAGGGGACAGATAGCTGTTTTTTTTTTTTTTTTTTCATAAACTGGTTTTCATGTATGACTATGAGTGTTTTATTGCAGACTGGTGGAGGGAGAAATCAAAAATACGCATCCTGATGTTGTTTATGCTTTCACGTACTCATAATGGCAAGGTTAAGTAAATCGATAGCTCACCAGCATATTAATCACGCCTTGAAAGCAATATATTAGCAGATAGCTCCCCCTTATGGGCTTAAGCCAGAAGTGCAAATGGTGAATGGTAGACGTTTTCCTGCACTAAGCCATCTTATGAGAGAAACGGGAGCACAAATTACCAGCAATGGTGTGTGCATAAAGGCGGCTCCCGAACGTGAAGACGTGCAATTCGTACAATTTGGCAATTTTCTCCAGGAATTCCTTGCAATGCGGCCGTAGTCGCGTGTGGAGCATCGGCTCGCCTCGCCCCAGCTGGAAGTGGAAAATGCCCTGGGATGGGAAAAACAAAGACTAAATAAACTTCAACATTCAAATTGAACCGTTTAAATCAGCGTTTTGTAGCTCAATATATGAGACATAACACCAATTTACAGACAGACCTTATTGGACATTTGCTGGCAGTGCTGATCGGTGGTGTGGATGAGCGTCTGGTCCAGATCCACCATCAGGACCAACTTTTTGTTGCGGTGGAGCCGCTGCTGGTCCTCTCGGCCCAACTGCTCTGCTTGCTGTTTGGAGGGTAAAGGTTATTAGAGGTCAAAGACACTGTACAGCGCAAACTCTAAAGTCAAAAGGCTTACAGCTTGTAAAATACTAATAACCGGCTTCTTGTTTACAAAGTAGTGTGATTATGATCTTTAAAAAACTATCTGTATAATTATATATTTTTTTGTACTGATGAAGGAGAAATTCAAAGGTTGACCAGTTACATGGAAAACATTTAGAGAGGTTCTACTGATTTAGACTATTACACTTGCATTTAAGTAAATATAGTAAAAGTGGCCTTTATTGTGTAAAATATTGGATGAAATTGCTGTGCTAAAAAGCCGCAGCAAGCAGCATCTCTGTTCTGCTCACCTCTGAGCTGACCATCAACTCGGGTACACTGTGCACCATGGAGACGGTTGCCGTGGAGATGGGAGTTTGCTGGTTTCCATTTGTGCTCTGCAGTCTGAGAGGGAGCGAGCGAAAGAAAGAGTGGGTGTTAGGCTGCGTACTTGAGCATACGGAAACTCGGGAGAAAAACAGCTTTAGAGAAGATGCTGGTGACTGAGAAGTGGGCTTGATTTCTAGAAAGTGGGATGGTTTCAGTGAAGCTGGCAAAGGGGGGGGATGTAGCACAAATCATTTACTATTTCACAATAGTCGTCTCTGGTGCCACCTAAAGGAGATGTCTAAAAATGAAGGCACCACAAATACAAAAAACATATGCTGAAATTGTTTTATTTCCAGTAGATGTAAAGGGGTAAAACATGTCAGGTGCATAAATGTGGGTGGTTTATTATCCATATAGATGATGTCACTGTTGACCGTCAACGTGTTCTTGCATGCTCTTACTGAGTTAGGTCCTGGCCACATTCGGCACACAAGCCTTTCATCACAATAGGGTGGCTGCATCCTGCTATTCTGACAACGACACCCCTGGGGGAATACAAAAGACAAAATACAGTTGTTGTTCTTAAATCAATCAATAGGCTATTTGGTAAGTTACAATAAATAAACAAGGTTTGTGTTTCCCCTCTTGTGACAGTTAAAGGAATATCAAATCTTAGACAACAGCAGTAAGCTTTAAAACACAAGTACTGTTTTTTTCTCAAAAAGTGTTTTATTTATGATTCATTAATAAGAGAGCGAGAGAGGGAGAGAGAGAGATTATATTCTAGGTCTTCACCAGATCGCACAAAAAATTTAATTAGAAACTTTTTTTGTTGAGCGAATATCAATCTTTAAAAGGGCGTTTCAAAACATCAAGAACCCGACAAGCCCATAAAAAACATTGCACACGCGGAATTTTGCATTGTCAAGGTAAACGCCATTCAATGGGGCTTAACTTCCGCTTTCAAAGTAAGAGCATTTACCCGGTTCTTAGTAGTTAAACTCAATCACGTTTGAGCAAATAATAAAAGTTATTAAATTGTACTACTTAATGAAAGTATTTCTTATATTAAGATTTTGGCCAATGTAGGGTCACCAATGACCTTCGCTAAAATGGAGCTATTTTACTTTGATAGTCTACCTCAAAACCGAAACACTATCATTTAATCAGCTTGATTTATGTGTTATTAGTTTGCTACCATGCTTTAGCGTAGTTAGCTCGTTAGCCAACTAGCATAACACTGATGCGATTCGGTTAACATACAACAGCTACCACGGTTGCGAGTGTACCAAAACAGGCTCCAAACACGTAACTCACCCAGGGGGTATGACCTGTCCGGGTTGACAACACAGCTCCTTGACTACCCCCGCGCGGTCCGCCTTCACCTTCCTTTCGGGTAGCCTTGGTGTCTCTGCCCCCTTCTCCGCGGGTATGGGAACGCACAGCGCTAACACGGAGTCCACGTTGACGTGAGATCCCGGCTTGACTTTCCACTCCAAGAGGCGACAGGGGAGCGTTCCAATCGTACAGCAGATGTCCGACACTTGCACCGCGGGGCCCAGTGTTGCTGCACCACCGCCGCCAGAATCAGCGGGAGGATCCTCCATCTGCAAAAAAATATATATATTTTGCAATGTCCCGTTTAAAGCGTATCCGCCACAAATAGCAACGCTCGAATCATTAAAAATCAGCAAAGCATCAGCTTGCAGGTGAATTAAAACAACAGTGGTGGGATTTAAACCCGCAAGCTTCGACAGCCAGCACCGTTCACTCTTCCCGCCCGTAAACAGGAAGTGGCAGCATTGCAGACACGCAGGTCGCGATGACAACTTCCGGTTGAGAGTACCATAAACAAGTTGAAAATAGAAAGAATATTCAAATGTACATTTTGTTTGTTTGTGAGCTCCCTAACATTTATTATTTGATAATTATTCATGTATTTATATTATTTAAATGACTACATTTATGTTCACGATACACTTAATTTATAATATAGCGTAACAAAAAACACTTTAACTGTTGCAAACCCCGAATTTCCCCTCTGGTGGTCAACAAACGTTATTAATATACTTTATTGATAGGGTATGATCCGATCGATGTTTTTTGCGTATGCAGACAAAAAACGTGTTGAACTACGACAGAAAATAGCGAACGCGGAAGTAGGTCATAAACCATCTCGATTTCTCTGCACTCTTTGTCCGCTTTTAACCAATCGCAGGCCTGCAGTGGGAAAGGTAGTTGCAGGCTGCCCAGGCGGACGTCACTCGTCAGCAGTCCGGTTAGTTAATGTGAAAAAAGTCACTTTGGATACAATCATCCGGGCGGTGAGCTGCACTTACGCCGGAAACATGACGAGGAAGATCCAGGGAGCTGTATGTTGTTCATATTTCATTTCCAAACAAGTATTGTTCAAATATTTCAACCTTGTTAGCTCGAATTAGCCAGAGGACTTGACGTGGCTAACAGAACTGTGATGTCATGCAGGTTACTTTCTAAATTTGTCAGTCTGCTAATTTGGCCTACAAAGAACAGTCTAATTTATGCACGTCGTTGTGGTATTCAGTAATTTACAACTACTATTACATATAATACATTTAACCGCTATGCGTATTGTATTTTTATGAATTAATTAAATCGTAGTAGTGGACTCTTCAGTCATACATTTGAACCTGGACCAATTTGAGACACTGCTTCCCTCACATTCAGAGATCCAAAACAAAAACAACACAGAGTGTCCTGGGCTGGACACGTTGGCCTTGGGTTGCTCCCCCACCCTCATTTTGTCCTCCCAACACACACATACCAAACATGTTTTACTAAAGGGATGGAGGTACTCTTTCCCATCCGCGGGGACGTGGTTGTGTTGGGGTCAGTATGAAATGTTTATTATTACTGTGCATTTATAAGCATTTGAGGGGCTACCTTATAATGATAATAAAAAAAAACAACTTTAGTTGTATTTGTTTTTCAGCGTGGCAGACTGGATGAAATTGTCTCCCAAACTATAGTTACTCTTTACATGGGACAACACTGAAGAAATGTATTCATTGTACAACTTGTAAGTGTACATTTCTGTAAAACTGTGTGGTCTGATGAGACCAAGATGCACTTATTTGGTTCACATGGTGTAAAGTGTGCGGTGGGAGTGTCGTACTGCATGTACTGTGACATACTGAAGCAGATATGATCCCCTCCCTTCGGACACTGGGCCACGGACGGGTCTGTAGTCTAACATGATAATCCAAAACAACTGTCTTGCTAAGGAAGATAACAATGCTGGACTGGTCTAGCATCTCTCCAAACCGAGATACTAGTGTAAACTCATTGAGCTTATAGCACACGTTTGATTAAAGAACAGCCAGCACTGTCCGCACGGGCTGCTCTGTTTAAAGTCCACAGTTCACAAGCTTTTTAAGCCCTGCTTCCCGGTCACGTGACATTCATGCGTGTTATTTTATTTTTTGCTTTCTTCCTCCCCACTAGTGCAGGCTGTGTCTGCATCATTTCACTTCTCTCCAAAGAAATCCTGGCTCATCAATGCAGTGCACCAGAAGCGTCAGTACACTCAGGTGCTAAATATGAGCAACACTTTCATCATAAAAATGACTGCACAAAATGATCGTTTGTTTGATCTGCTAGGGAAGGAAGGCGCAGGGGTTTAGTATGGAAGACGCTCGCCTCCGTCGCTGTGGGCGCGCCACTGGTGGCGGGCGCGCGGTACGCCTTGTCAGACCAGCGAGAGCGGCGGAAGATGAGGATAGTAACTGAAGGATTCAGTCGGTTCTGCAGGTGTGGGCAAGTCTTGATCATGATTATGTCAATCAAAAATTTGCGTTATCTTTGTAAAACATTTTTTTTTTGATGTTTTAGGTCTCTCTCTGTGGGACTTGTGATATCAGTGGACTACTGGTGGACCACGAATGTGGCTCTTCGAGGTCTGGATGAGGTAAGCTTCACGTCAGATATTATGTTTTAGTAGATTGTTGGTAAAAATAGAACAGTCTCTACTACAAACCAAACTATGTCAAAAGTTGACTGTGACGTCTTACTTGCTAGAGCAGCCCATCCTACGCTTCGGCGATGTCAGCTTGCCACCAGAGAGCAGCGGAGAGCATGGTGGAGGGCGCCGTAAAGAACGGCGGCATATACATTAAACTGGGCCAAGGTCTGTGCTCCTTCAACCACCTCCTGCCGCCCGAGTACATTCACACCCTGCAGGTCCTGGAGGACAGAGCCTTGAACAGGCGGTACAAAGAGGTGAGGATATAGCGAGCAAAAACAAGACATTAAGAGGACGATGATGAGATTTTCTCAGGCTTGTTTTGCTGTTGCTGAAACAGGTGGATGCTCTTTTCCAAGAAGACTTCAACAAAAGCCCGCAGGAGATTTTTAAAACCTTCGACTATGAGCCGATAGCCGCCGCCAGCTTGGCTCAGGTTCACAAGGCGGAGCTGTTGGACGGAACGTCCGTCGCTGTGAAGGTGAGCGTCGATGAATGTCCCAGCAACTTGCAGAAGAGACACTTCCGGTGAACATGATTCCACCATCTCAGGTGCAGTACATTGACCTCAGGGACCGCTTTGATGGCGACATCAGGACGCTGGAGATCCTGCTGGACGTTGTCAAGTTCATGCACCCCAGTTTTGGATTCAGATGGGTTCTAAAGGTCAGAACGTTTGTAATCAGGTCAACCAATTGGTCAGGCTCAGACTCATTTTCCATATGTCCACTTTAAAAGAATGCAAAAAAATTGCTGAATAATGTGCCTTCTTTGTCTGTTTAGGACTTGAAGGGGACTCTGGCTCAAGAGCTGGACTTTGAGAACGAGGGCAGGAACTCGGAGAGGTGCGCCGATGAGCTGAAACACTTCAAGTTTATCGTGGTGCCCAAAGTGTTCTGGGAGCAAACCAGTAAGGTGGGTTTAAACGCTCCGAAGATAACGACACTTATTGATTTAAAAAGCTCCCTTTTTCCATCCTCATTTTCATTTCAAGAGGGTTTTGACTGCAGAGTTTTGCAACGGTTGTAAGATCAACAACGTGGAGGAAATCAAACGACAAGGACTGAGCTTGAAAGACGTAAGTTGTGCGCTTGAGATTGACTGGAGGGTTTGTTGCAAGTTGACTTTTGAAACAACTGTATTTCAGACTGCAGACAAGCTGATCCGAGCTTTTGCAGAGCAAATATTTTACACGGGTTTCATCCATGCCGATCCTCATCCTGGAAACGGTGAGTCTGTCGGAGAAAGGAACGATAAGGGAACTTTCAGAAAGTTTTCAACACTACGTTGCAAGAGGAGATTAATTTTAGACATAAGTAGTCCTTTGCCACCATCTTGTGTCATTGCTAGGCAATTCCCTTTTCTTTTTTCTTATTACAATTTTTTTTTACTGTTCACGACAGAACTGTCTCACACCTGCAAATTTACTGCATACAGTATTATAACACAATATGTACGATTTGAATAAATATACACTCATAGAAACAGTAAAGGGGCAGTCAACCTTTTTTTCTTTTTTTACAGTAATAGGTTGTAAACACAGCATTCGCGTTAATATTGCATTTGCGGAATATGAGTTAAGCAGCAAATTCCACCCGTTAAAAAAAAATAAATCCATCTCATTAGTTGCTTAATTCATATTCTCAGCACGCAATATTAATCAGAATACCGTGTTTAGACTAGTGGGGCTGCAAAGAACATTATTGTAAACATTTTGGGTCCGCTTTAAAAACATAACAAAACTGACTACTCTGCATTTGAGTAAATAAATGCATTTCTTTACTTGGAGTTCAGTTCTAGTGAGGAGAGGTCCTGACAACAAAGTGGAGTTGGTACTTTTGGATCACGGCTTGTACGAACACCTCAGCCAACAGTAAGTCACGTTGTTCAAAAGATGAGAACATTTTTTTTCCATCGACGTAATATTTCTCTTCACTTTTTTAGTGACCGAGTGGCTCTGTGTAAGCTATGGAGGTCCATAGTCCTGCGAGACGAGGCAGCGATGGAAATGTACTCAAATGCCTTAGGGGTCAAAGGTAAGGTTGAAGTCAACAAACCCTCTCCCCCCCCAAAAAAAAGGTGCAAAGTAATCATGTCACCTGTGCAGAGTACTTCCTCTTCTGCGAGATGCTGCTGCAGCGGCCCATCAACATGCGCGAGCTGCGTCTGTCCAACACCCTGAGTCAAGAGGAGACGGCCTACATGCGGCAAATGGCCATCCACCGCTTCAACAGCATCATGCAGGTGCTCAAGGCAATGCCCCGGCCCATGCTGCTGGTCTTCCGCAACATCAACACGGTCCGGAGTATCAACATCACCCTGGGAGCGCCCGTCGATCGCTACTTCGTCATGGCCAAGAGGTCGGTAACGGAATGTGCTAATTAAAAAGCATTAAATACATTTACAGGTATTACAAATTTAAATACAATTGATGTATACAATTGCTCTGTCACCAACGTCCAACATGACACACTAATGCCACCTAGTGGCAGATAAATTACACAAATCTGTCTAAATGTTTCACACTCCTTAGTACATCTTTTTACCTTAAAATCATTAAATTAAATTACTGAATAAATGAACTGAAAGATACAATCACTTTTGTATTTGGTAACCATATTTGTCCACTTTTATATTCAGAGTATTTATTAGTAACATTTTTTGTTGTGCATTTAGTTTGAGTCAACTATGGAAATCATGTGATTAATTACAATTAAAAAATTGTAATCCACAATATGTGTATATGTGTGCACGTGTGTATAGGCAGTGCAACGCGAGCAAGAAAATAGCTTTAAGTTGCATTACATTTGACTTGCTGATAACTGCAAAAATCCTGTTAATATTACCACCAGTGTTGTGATGGTAACGATTATGAACTTTGGCTGTCAGTGCGGTGCGATGCTGGGGGAAGATCCAGGCAGAGAGGACCAGTATGCTGCATAGATTCTGGGTTGTCCACTGGTTTTGGACGAGATGGGAGGGCCTCAAGTTTGAGCTCGCTTTGAGGTTAGCTTCCATCGCATTTCTAGATCTACTTTTTTTTTTTTTTTTACGTGACCCGTGCCACTGACAATGAGTCCCCCCTGTTTCAGATCAGAGATGGCATTGATGAGCATGACTCGCTCCCTGGTAAACCTGCTGAGCTACCTGGGTCTCATCTCTCTGGATTCTGACATGTACGAGTACCTGAGATAGGGCTCTGCTCTCCAACCTCACGGCAGGGATCTTTCTCCATAAAAAGCTACGCAATCTGACATATGGGACTTTTCGCCTCGCTCGTCTCAAAGCCACTCCAGCAAGCTTGCCAGGCTCTGCTCCTCAATCACAATGAACTGTGAAAAAAAAAGAAAAGGGAGGAGGGCTGTATCATGCTGTGTAGCTCTGTACTCCTTAAAGCAAGTGTTTTGGATTATTTGAAAAGCCTATTGTAATGGTTTTATTGATCAAATCTTAAAATATGTAAACATGAAATTTTAAAAGGTTTTAAGTTGCTACGAGTTTGAAAGAAATCGTTGACATGTATCTTAACTGTTTCGAAGCAGCTTTATTATCTAGTGATATGTATGTTAGACAATGTGTGGCATTTAAAGTTAAGAATTCCTGTTTGATGAAGCTATTATGAATGCCAATGCTAGTATCCTTGATTGTGTTACTTTGTCATTTAACTTATACGCGAGAAGATTTTTCTGTTTGCAATTAAGCTCCATTTTCTCTTGAGGAAATTCTCACTTCCAAGGATAAAGCAACAACCAAAATGCTTAAGTTAAAGAATAAATCATCCTACCTCCTTTTTTCACCATTGTCATGATTGAGCTGATGAACAAATGAAAATAGAACAGATTTTTTTTAGTAGGATTTTTACTGCTTTTTTGTTTTGTTTTTTAACAAAAATTAATCTGGAACATCTAGAAAAACAATCAAAATTGGGCTCAAAAGATTTTATCCATTGGGTATAAAACAGCATGCGGTGGATAAAATGTTGGAATGTGGCTCTTAGAAATGAGCTGTTACTCTATCGATTTCCAGAAGGTCATCCAAAATCTGTAAAGAAAATCAAATGACTGTGTTACACATTGCTTGTATGGAACGGAATATATTTCAGTGTTTGTTCCTTACAATGTCTGGAGTGGTACCGATCTTTTTTGCCAGCTCACTGCGCTCCATCACGCTGAGATATAAGAACTTGTTGAGGAGTTCTCCATCCAGGATGTTTCGCACGGCGTTCTGCAGGCCTCGTCGCTCATAGTGCATCATCCTGCAAAGGTAGCGTGTGGCAAAGAGATGTAAGGGACTTGCCTGCCCCTTCTAAGAAATAAAAACAGCACTACGGGCTGAATGGAACCTGAAAGCTTTCGGGTTTAGACCGGCGTGATGAGGCAACAAGGTGTTGAGAGCATTCTGCAACATGAGCAGTCTGCGGTACGTCTTCTCCTGCATTGGGAGCAGCATCCCGATGCCTCCGTCCAGTGTTGCTATGGAAACAGACAAGCACATTAGGCACACACCTGTGCATTCTTTGGCCAAAAACAAAAAAGGGTTTGCTTACCAAACCACGTGATGTGCTTATTGTCCCATGTCAAAGACTTTTTGCTGCTGGTGTCCATGGCCCCTCTGCACGGCATGCGCCAGAACGTGTTGACGTGGGCGCCCACGTTGAAGTCGGCTCGCCTCAGCAGACGCATTCCTCCGAAGCTCTCTTTAGCTGCACGCACGAGTAACATCTCAGCCTTTTGTGTATGGAACTGCATGAGCTCTACAAATGTGACTTACCTTCAGGTAAATACATGTACACAAAGAGGTTCTTGTCACGATCTGACACTGAAAGGAGATATTAGTGAAAATTAGCGATGCTCGATAATACTTATTTTCAGACTCAGTGTTTCCCCCCATTGTTTAATTAGCTTGGCGGCCCGCCAGGCTCTTCTTGCGCCACCGCCACTAAGTGAAAATGTAATCAAGCTGTAATTATCTCCTAGCAGTGCATCCTTATATTTACCCAGGAATCCAAGCTGGTTGTTATCCACTACGAACTCAATGCTGTACACCTCCAAGGGCTTTGCATCCTGTTCTCAAAACAAGACAAAAAGGACGCCAATGTGACCAAACAGTGCAACATATCACAGAATAATATTCTATAAAACATGAAATAATATGGAAGATGGCAATGTTTGCAGCTGGACTAATTCAAAAAAATAAATAAACAATTGTGTAAATATTGCAATACTGTATCAACTTGTCCAGATATATTTGGACACTGATACGTTTTTGGCGTTTGTGTCTCACCCTGCTGACGAGCGACAGCGTCTTGCTGGTCTCCTGGTAGCGCAGCAACGAGATGCTCTTCATCAGGTCGGCAGCCAGGATGAAATTCTTAATGCTGAACATCTGGTGGATGTGAAGCTGCGTGTCGATGAAGGCCATGCCGGTCAGGTCGTTGTCCTTCAGCACCCAAAGGAAGATCTGCAGGAACACAAAACCCATAGGTTAGCTTTACACAATGGACGTTAAGTGTGTGAGATGTAAAACTAACCTTCTGTCCGATGGCTGACACCAAGTAGCCGTTGCAATGACACAGTGCTGTCACTGGTCCTTTCTGCTCCTTCTCATAGAGCATTTTAAACTTGTTCTTAGTGAGGGGTTGGCCGGGTTCAGGCACCACTTCAATCACATCCAGGATCAAAATCTTGAAAAAACAAAACAAAAAACAAAACAAATCTATACTTACAAAAATGTTCTCAAGAAACTACGAAAAACTCTTGTTTTCGTTGCTCACTCTCCCCCTGCAGGTGATCTCCTCCCCCTGCATGACGCAGGTCCCCGCGGCGATGTAGCCCTTCAGGCCTGACACAGTCTCCTGACTCCTCAGTGCCACCGTCTTCATACAGGTCACGTGTTCCCACTCCTCCAGGTCGACCCTTGAGGAGAAAAGGACACCAGTCAACATATGTGCAGGAAAAATAATAAACATAGTTCATTCTGCCTTAATGGGCTACTGAGGAGAATGACCAAAAGCAGCCACGTGAGACTCATTTGTGCATTCGGTTTGTAGTGATTTTGGTCAAGCTTCCCATTGATTTTGTCCATTCTTACCGCGTGTTGGGAATGGCCTCCCAGCTGACCGGTGAGATGAGCTGGATGGAAAACCTCTCCTGCTGTGGGTTGATGTAGCGCTCGTCTGCAAGATGGCAACAAAGACAGTGCGGCGTTGATGCACTACATTAGGTACACTTTCCCAAGAGAAATCAGTGAGAAAGCACCTGTCAGGTGTACCCAATATTGTGGCAAACAAGGTTATTTTTAGTTAGCGAAAACTAACAAAATAACTAAAACTCAAAATGAAAAAACATTTTCATTAACAAAATAAAATTATAAGACTATAATTATAGAAAAAAAAATCATTAGTTTAACGCATGAGTCTTTGGGGTTAATTTTTTATGTGACTTTAAGCATATTTATTTCAATATTAACGGAATAACGATGGTTGAAAGTGTGTCAAACAGAATAGAAAAGCACCTTCAGATGACGTCGCTCCTAATCGACAATTTTGTGTGCTTGACTTTTGGCTGCAATGGCTCGGCTCGCCTGCTTTTTCATTTAACTCAGCCGGAATGCAATGCGTTACTTTTTTCATTTTACCATGGTGTTCATTAAATACTGCACACAAGTAATACACTTTTTTTTAATTACTAAAATTAATACTGAAACTAAACAAAACTAAAACTACGCTTTTTTTTTTTTTTAAATAACTAACAACATTTAAAAAACTAAACTTAAAACGCAATAAAAACGAACTAAAATGAAAATTCCCAAACTATAATAACCCAGCCAGCATATAGTGGGATTAGTAGAGGTGCTTTTATACATGTACCTCGTTCAATGGTTTCAAACTCCTTCTCCTCTCCGGTCATCTTGGGGATTCGCGTACACAGCTCTTTCACACTTGTACACACAGAATACACCTAAAGGGGGACCGTAATAAAAAAATGACATCACAATCAGAGAAATCCCCAAATCTTGTTGGGGGCAGAGGAGTCGTCGTCTTACCTTGGTTTCCACGTGGTAGGAGACATAGTGGACGGTGCACCTCAGTGGGATCTTTCTGACTGGCCAAGGGGCATCATAGGACAAGTAGGTGGGCAGGACGCTGATCCTCAGCTCCCCCTGTAGACACACACAAAAACGTCAAAATTGTGTGGAAGTCATTTAATATTTCGGACAGCGCATCTGGTGCTTACTTGCTTGTTGAAGTAAAGGAAACCTTTGGGGCAGTTGATGTTGTGGAAGGGGGAAAAGGACTCAATGGCCCCATCGATGGACATGGGGTGAAGTCTCAGTGCGCCCCGAGAGGTGACCAGCATCCAATGAGGGGAGGGTCCGCAGATGAACACCTGAGAGAAGCGAGCAAATGTAAATGACTCCTAAATGTGGTTATGAAAACGAAATCAAAACACTTTTATTTTGCTTTTACCCCTGAGTATCCAGAGATGTCCTCAAAGTATCTAAACCGAGCAATGCGACTTTTGGCAACAGGTTCATCGCTGGTGACGCCGTCTGGCTTCTTATCTCTCTTAAATTTGGATTTCTTCTCTCGGAAGTTGATGTTGTGCGGAACCTGATGCAGGGAAGAGGTTTACAAATCAAGATCAACAACCTCCAGAAGTGAGACCGTTGGATCCATCCTACCTTTTTGAAGCGCACTTTAAGGTTATTTTGGGGTTGCTGCTGATCATAAGGGAAGGCTTCATAAATGAGAAGCTCCTGTTCCACGTGGACCTTGGATACAAGAATATTCCGGAATGGAAGAATGCAGACAAGAACTCGAGCAAATCATTGGGAAAGTCACTTACCAGCAAATACGGCCGGCTGTAATTGTTCCCCAGCGAAACCAAAGTCACCTCCTTGACCAATGGCATGTCTCCCTGACGTGTCACTTCCTCCTTCTTCCCTTCTCCCTGAGTTGCTGATTGGCCAGAGGAGCTGTCCACCAGCACCCTCTGACCTACAGGGAAGTTCTTCACCAGGAAGACCAATCTCCAGTCTGGGAGCTGATAAATCTTTCAAAAAAAAAGAAAAGTCCATGTATAAAAAAACATAAAGCATTGTGAGGCGGTCATATGTGCGACGTATACCTCCATGACACCATTTTCCCGGACGATCATACACCAGTTGGTGGGCTCGGCTTTGACCGTGCTCCCCTCACTTCCAGAGGCGAGACCTGAAGCGCGATTCATTTCCTCCTTCTGGAGTGCTGCGCTGATACTTGAGTCGCCATACAGCATTTCCTCCTCATCATCCACTGCGTTACTGCGCAAACATTTCCCATCAATGTGACTCCAGCAAAAAAAAAAAAATGTGTGAACTCTCACCTGAGGTCCTGGATTACTGTCTCCGCTTCAGATGCACTCATGTTTGTGTCCTCTACGATGGGACAGCTCACCCTGTTCTCCGTGGTGAACATTCCGCTTACGTCTCGGTACGCGCAGAGCGCAATCACACGCGATTGCTTGACGGGAGACAATTGAAAACTTTCCATTAAACTCAAGGCAGCGTGAGAACTCATTAGATTTCATTAAGATATATTTACACCAATAATGTTATACTGTATAATTAAAGCAGGGATTCTCATATTCAACTTATATGGGAGTCCGCTGGAGATAAAGTCTGGGTTTGTCTGCGCTGAAGTATTCCACAAGGATGTGAACCAAGTCGTCAAAAAAAGTACAACAAATCCAATCTTGTCAATCTTTATCAGTAACGTTAAAAGTTCTTCAGAACGTGACCAAAGTTGGTGACCTTGGTGACAGGGTATCTTTTCCTTTGATTTGTTGTCACTTCAGAATTACTGTACACGCAGAACAACAACATGGCAAAAAAGGTGAGGGCCACACTAACATTGAACTTTGATGTCAAATCCCAAAAATATCATCATGCGGGTCACAAAATGGCTCCCGGGCCATGATTTTGAGATCCTTGCTTTAACACCTTTACACAGCTTATTGTGTTTAGTTTGACACTTGTTATATTAAATCAACAATGTTTAATATGGCACACAGAATATTTTTTTTCTTGATCATGAGACACTGGGTGGATTTCCAATCACCCTCAATTTAGCATCAATGAACGAGTCATCTAACTACATAGTCTGTGATGCCTCAATGAGCTCGGTGTCACTCACGGTGGAGATCTGTGGCTTGCGCAGAGAGAGCCGCTGCGTCTTCCCCATGTACGAGTCGGTCTTCAGCACAAACATGGTGACCACGCCGTCGGCGGTCATGATGACCACATAGGGGTCGGCCACGGAGCAGTGCACTATGGGAGTGCCCAGGTCCACTGGGATGAAGTGGAGTTGAGTCACTGGAGAAACACGACATGAAAAAAAAAAAAAAGAGCATTGTTTCATCGTAATTGTATCATTTTGGCTTAGTTAAAAAAAAAAAAAAAAAGTGTTTTAATTTTAATTCTACCTCCTTCCAGTAGCCTGATGCCCATGGGGGAGACCTGGATGATGTATTTGTTGTCGCCGATGTTCCCGGCAAACACGGTGGTTCCCTGAGTAGCAAATCCGCTGGTGTCCAGCTCCATGATCTCCTGGCCTGTTTGGAGGATCTACAGTGACATACACAGGTGATTCAATTTTTGTAAAAGTAACGTAAAGTCCCATCAGTTGAGTTGAAAAATGTGGTCCCAACCATGGTTGAATCCTCTCGGCTCAAGATGAGGAACCCGTGCTTCTTGGCGTCATCCTCCAGAGGCGGCTCTTTTTTCTGCTCTTCCTCCTTTTTGCCTTCTTCTTTCTCCTTTTCACCTTCTTCCTTATCCTCAGCCACCTCCTTCTCGCCCCCATCATCTGATTCCTCACTTTTTCCTGCCTGAAATGACAACAAACTTTGAGAAAAAAAAAAATCCCAGAAAAACGGATTTAAACGTGCGTTAGCTTAACAGTACTTTTCCCTTCACTTCATTGGAGATGACCGTCCACATGTCGTGGCAACCAGGCAACTCGAACGTGGTGACAACTTGAGGTCGGATGCTCCTCTAACACCACCACAGGAACAAATGATGAGGTTATATTCACAAGCACAAATTCAGCAGACTTGCGCAATGCATCCTAAAAACATGCAAGAAATGTCACTGGATCGTTTTAAAAGCCACTCCGTATATTTCTGAGGCAGCCCTGGTAAACCCAGAATTTACTGTAGCACCATCAATCAACCTGTGATAGATCGACCTTGCGATCACAAGTCTTGAGGACGATGCAAATAGCTTAAGCATAACCACATACACACACACACACACACACACACACAAGGGGATCCGGAATAATCTGTTCACCTGAAGAACCGACAGCGCCCCGTTCTTCCCGAAGCCGGAACACACCACCACTTCCAGGTCAGGCTCCGTGTTGCCCTGAAACTACCAGTTGAAGGAATGTTTCTGTTAAAGCCCCTAACGACATCATACATGACTAAGCGAGATTTCAAAATGTCAAATGTTTCTACCTCTTCTGACAGGAATGCGGGTTCGCCCATGGAGGCGTTAGCACACGGCCCAATGTTCAGTATGCTATCGCACACCTGCAAAGATGATGATGTAACAGATCGTTAAAGTGGAAGTATAAAAACATCAAGGTTAAATGGCCCAACGTAAGGTCGCAGCAGACCTTGTAAGGCCTTACGAGAGATTAGTTCAGACAACATCAATAAATTAAAATCTAGTGTGCTTTTCTTTTACTTTTTTTATAACAACAATTTGACTCTCGAACACACACATTATTTGCTATATAAAAATAAGTTTTAAAATCTGGAAAAAAAAAATTTGGAAATCATCCACCGTGTTCCATTGTGCAATGCTCATTGATCATTTTACCTCGAAAGTGTATGTGGCCAGCTGTGTGCCCGACTGAGCCTCGCTTCCATACACTTCAATCTCGTCCACCTCATCTTTAAAAAAGGAGCACAGGAATGAAACAAAGACGACAGCGAGCGCACTTCCAAACAGAATTTGAAACGTACCTGTCCAGTTGGTGGATGACTCTACTCTCTTCTTTTTGCTTGGTGGCTCCTCCTGGAATTTAATTCAGCTTTGTTAGACTGTTCAAGTGCATCGCTTTTTTTTTTTTTTACAGTCTGGATGATCATCACACGCACGCACACAAACAAGTTCACCTTGTCTTTTTCTTTCTCCATGTCCTGATTTTCTTTGACCTCATCTGGTGGCGCCTCCTGCAGCTTCTCTGTATACTTGAGCAGCAGTGAGTTGCCCAGGCGGGAGCCAAGGAAGAGATAGCCCGGCTCCATGGTGACCATCTGACGGGGGAGAAGCCAACATAATTGTCAACAACATATAAACTGGATCAGCTCAAAATGAATTGTGAATTTTGATTTGATAGAAATGAAGGTATCGCTGCAATTTTACTAGGTGTAGTACTTACACAAGTTGTCAGGACGCTGGCAGCTGCTTTGTCAAAATGGAAGTCCCGCACACTCCTCATGCCGTCAGTGATGAGTGTCAACACATAACTACAACAAGAGACCGGAACATTGATGCTCATTTATATATTTATGTACAGGCCACCGTGTTACTTTATAAGTACAGTATACAAGGACATCTTAATCAGATACAATAGCTTCATCCGGTGTTCATCAAAAATGTGTTATCTTGTATTACCGTACAAATGTTTGCTTGTGCATATTTGGGAATTCAATTACACTCACATTTCGCCTCCTTTCAAAGAGATAACCATTTTGTCATGAGCAATAAAGTCAGCCTGGGAGCAGTCCAGGGTGATCTTCACCTCCTCTTGTATGCCTGAAAAAAAACAAAAAACGAAATTAAAGTGCATCACGTGTGATACTGTAAAAATACTGTTAGGAGTGGTTGTATGTGACTTACGGAGAGGGAACGCAGTGGTCCCGTTTGTCTGGGAATTGAGGGAAACGCCATAGGGTGGAACACTTTGGTTCAGATATAGCAGTGAGTTCACTGCGAAAACAACCACGCCGCCTAAAGGCAAATACAGTGTGATCAGAAGTGATCAAAAACCAGCAACTTACATTCATGTCGGAGTACCCGAACTTACCGATAGGCTTGGGGACCGCCATGACCTGCGTGCAATCGAATGGCAGATTGATGAGGGACCAGATAACCGGGTGAACTTTCTGCATAATGTTGAGAGAGATGGCGACGATGCTACACGTGTCCTGACGCACAGCTACACGTCTGGATGAACACGGCGGAATTTATAGGCATACTTATATCACATATGATTGTTATTTTCAGTCAATGATGAGGCTGTGATGTGACTGACCCCGGCCATGTTTGGTTGGGCTCAAAAAGAATTAACAAGGTAGGCTCGTAGTAGCCATGGAGGAACTTCATGTCGATGATGTTGAGCAGCTTTTCGTCCAGTTCGCGAACGTCGATGATGTAACTTGGGAGGAAGCTGGATTTCGGTCTGCAGGGACACCGGCAGGAAGTATTTAGACCCTTTAATACTCACTGCCTGTGTATGTGTTAAAACGATTTGGCCATGCGGCATCCTTACCCATCCCCCATTCCGCCCTCCTGTTCATCAGTCAACGTGTCCTTGCGGAAGGGAAGCACCACCAGCTTAGTGCCGTAGACGAGCATCACGGCGCAGCGATTCTCCGGATCCACGCGGACAATGGGAATGTGTACATTCTGTACAAAGCCATCCTGAAAAAGGAGAATTGTTTGTTTTTATTTAATAGTCACTTCCTGCTCCTATTTGCAGATAAGGCGGGCCACATTTTGGCATACTGTGAGCCCACGGGTATTCCAGTGGATAGGGCTCAAGCCCTGCCACAAAAACAGAAAATATGCACGTAATTGACACCCACACTAAAAGGGTGATGGTTTGTAAATACCTATTAAGTATATGCCATAGGATGGTGGCTAAAGACTACTTGATTCTGAATCTCTTTTGTTTTGTTGCCTTGGCACTAAGATGCCACCCCACGCACCAAAGCAATACTGTTCATCTGCAAATAATGGAGGAATGGTCAGAATGAATTGATGAAAATGTAACGACACATACTCTAAGCTCTGGCTCCTCAAAGTAGTGCAAAGACAAGGTCTTCAGGTCATGTGTCCCCGGGTCATACTCCACGACAGACAACTGGTAAGAGAACACAGAAACATTTTAAGATTTTGTTCTTTTTTTAAACATGACTTAAGCCTGTATACTGCTAGAACCTTGGCATCTTTAAAACTGAGGAGCAAGGCATCCCTGCTGGATCCTATAAGCTGCACACTGGACATGGACATGATGTTGCCGAAGAGCGAAAAGCAGGCCACCTGTTCCAACTTCTCCTTGCGAGCTTTGGCATCTAATGAGATAAATGAATATCACCATAAATCACCTTACAGGAAGGCAAAACTTGGAAAACAGTATCTGGAAATACCTGAGGGCTTGTCCGACTTTGACGTACTCTGAAACAAAAACAAACAACACCTCAGTGGAAGCTTCCCGCTTAGGTTCGACAAACTTCCCGACGCAGCGCAGCACAAATACCTCAACATCGTGGATAATCCTGTAGACAAAAAGCTGCGATGTGCCCGCGACCACAAGATTGTTCTCCTTGCTGGAAATGAAGTTGCAGTAGACCGAGAACTCCACGGCGGTGGGCGTGTGGGCCTGCCTGTGCACAGCATACATGGCGGCAGGCGGCCCTCAGCGTCTGGCAAGAGTCAAGTTCAAACATTAAAATCTTGCAGCACAAGAATAAAAGGGACATGTGTCAGGTCGGGGGGAGATTATCGCGGATGCCTTTAGGCCAGAGACAGGATGTACATCAATTTGAACAACCATTCATACGCAAATCTGTGGGTAATTTGCAGTCTTCACTGTAAGAAGCTAATTTTTGAATATTGTCTCACCATTGATTAATTCAGATATTTTGTTAGCTTGATGCTACTAATATACACTCATTTTGTGAAAATGTATTTTCCTGTGCTAACATTATTTAATACAACTGCATAACATTTAAGCAGAAAAGTACTACTGGGGCTGGTTAATGACATGACCCTTGTGTTAAGGATGCTTTGGGGTTTTATCGTTAACTCTTATTGAATTCGATGACTCGATGAACACATTACTTCAACAGGCACCGCAATGTGGTGGTGGTGATGTGTATGTTTTTATTCGAAACATGGAGTTCGTGACAAATTTGTAAATAAAAGTTAGCATTGGCACATAGCGGCGCATTTAGCCATAATAGCTAGCATGAGGCTGCGACCGCCGCACTCGACTAATTTCCGTTTTTAAATGAATCAAAACCGTGAACGTACCTATATCGAACACACTATCAGAATGGAGAAGACCCGTGGCTCATTTTTTCATTCGGCATATCTCCCTTGGAAAGGTTACGAGCAATACAGGGGCCAAATAAACCTAATTTCTTGATATGCTATAATGCGGCGGCTGCTGTCTTCTTCGTCTGCCTTTTTCGCTGTTCCAAACACTAAACAGCCTATGCTGCCCCTAGCGTTCATTTTCACAACTACAAAGTGAATCGCTTTTAAAATTAACAGCAAAAATATATAATAATAATAATAATAATAATAATAATAATAATAATAATAATAATAATAATAATTTATCTAGAAAACCAGTCATTTCTAATAACAAAGTGTGACGAGCCCATTAAAAAAAAAAAAGTGCCTTCGTACACGGTCTTAACTGGAGTCCACTTGTAGGCTTGCCAAAGATTGCCATAAATAAGAAAGGCCATAGTAAGAGGAAAGGTCACAGCGATACAACGGTCTAGCTCAAGTCACCTAATTATGTGGGCAAACAAGCCTAAACCGACACTGGGGTGTGAAGTTAAACAGATTCCTCACATCTCTTGCGCCGCTGTTGAAAAGGTTTATACTGTAATTGCCTATAGATGCCACAAGATGGTGGCAAAGCACTACATAAAGCTCCTCAACGGAGTGCACCAAGATGCCACAAGATGGCGTCAAAGCAATACTGTAATGTTATACAGTACTGTATTGTATTACACAGTATTTCTGAATGTGTAATACTTTCAGAATGCATTGCCCCCCCCCCCCCGACATTCAACACTATCAAATGGCAAAGCTTACCTTTTTTGATGATTGGCTGGGAGAGGTCACGTGGTGATCGATCACAGCTAACAATGGTTCCAATGTTTCCTTGAGAAAAATACTGATGCTCTGCCAGCATATTATGAATAAGCCATTCGTGGCAACGGGAGCCATCATTATTGTGTTTAATGATGAACTTTGTAAAAGGCACTTTGTGCACATTTAAAGTAGAAAAGGCACTAATGAAGCAAGTAGGCATTAATGGTTTATCAGGTTGTTCCCTGGTGTCGAATTAACTAATTTACTCTTAATGCGCTTCTATTATAAGTCTGCCGGTCATTGCGGCTTACACAACGCTACTGTGCCATTGCCGTTTTATGAAGATACAGAATACTTATAATAGGTTAAATAGGGAAGAGATTTCATTGACCGAGAGGAGAAGCCTTGTCAATTTATCGTGTGCCTGTGCAGATGTGCAAATAGCCTACTTGGTGCTTATGGAAAATATTAGCTTCCACAAAACGTTTTTATTTTTAAAGCCAGGAAGTAGAAAATACATCGTTTTCGCTTTAGATTGTCACCAAAACACGTCATCAATGCGCATTTGAATTAAATAGAAAAAAAAAACATTTTCATAGCTTGGTTTTTATCTAAGAAATATTTAATAATGAAGTCTGAGTAACAAATACCAATCAGACATTTCTTGTCACATTACACATTTTTTCAGTCAGTAGGAAATAAAATATTTTGTTCATTTTGAGGACTGGGCAGAAAAGCATACATCAGTCAACAGCACGATCAACGGCATTGAGTACGCCCCCCCCCCCCCCACCCTCACTAGGTAAAAGCTGTTGTCCACCTGGTGGCACTGTTGACATATTTGGCAGCAGCACACAAAGACATGACATTTAAATCAGCTCATTTGGAATTAGTCTGCTCTCATATGGAGGACAAAAATGTAACCAAATGTTGTAAGGCACATGAAGCGAAACAAAATCCCACATTTGCCCAACGACCATCAACATCAGTGTTGATTTTGAACATTATTCCATTGAAACTGCACAGCCAGGTGTCTGCAAGCGTTGGCATCATATCAACAATGTGTTTCCGTGGAATGTGTAAACATTTTACGGAACAGTGGCTGGAGCTTGAATAATAATGTAGTTTCACTTCACTGATCGAAATACAAGCTAAACTCACCAAAGGCACTTGATAGTTTTCATTCAATTGTGTGACAGAAATCATTACAGATAAGGCACCACAGTGCAGAATATATTGCACTTTTTTTTAATGGTCTAATTAAACAAAGAGCTATATTTAGTCTGTCAACAGAAGTGGAGCTCTTTTTTGACACATACTATAAATACTGCCTCTGTTATAAAACATGGAGAATTTACCTTTTTTTTTTGTGCACAAATAGTTGGGCCTCTTTATTAACTGCTCACCCATCAATTATGAAGATCTGTTGGTGTTCTGCATTTCCACTCGCTGTTTTGAAAACAGTGGTTGAGATAAAACTAGTCATTCGTTTGCGGTCTGGACACAGAAGGGATGAAACGCTGCATAAGCCAAATGGTAAGCAGAGCTGCATTGAGACTGTAAAGTGTCATTTCGATGATTGGTGATGAAGTGCTGTCTTCACGAGGGAAAATGGAGTCCGTGCAGTCTTCTTTGTCTCCTTTACAGTGTGATTAAAGACTTCAGAGTCCTTGAAATCCAAATTGAGGATTTTAGATGTCATTAAATTGCACACGGCTCTTAATCGAGGCTCTTAACTCATTCACTGCCATTGACGGCTATAGACGTCAAAAATTCATTTGGACTATTTCTGTTAGTTTAAAAAAAATAATCCACTTTTGCTAACAAGAGTATGAAAACCTAGAAAAAAACATTTATTGTAAATTTAGAACATAAATAAAATGTGTGATTAATTGTTAGTTAACTAGTGAAGTCATGTGATTAATTACAATAAAAAATTTGCAGACGGGCCTAATAATTAATAAAAATAAAAATAAGGGGCATTTAATCGTAATTAATTGCATGAAATTTAAAATCTGTTATAAATGTACAATAAAAAAAATTCAAGATTTTCATAATTCACATGAATTTTTTATGTCTATAGCCGTCAATGGCAGTGAATGAGTTTTAATATAACAATATGGTCGGAAGCTAAAAATAGAAAACATGTTCATTTGATGCACCTCCTGGCCTCATCTACCTTTAAACATTCGGATTTTGTGTTTGTCCGCCAAAAGATGCGTGACGTTAAATTCAAAATCGGCATCATGGACGCCGGTGTATCTGAAAGCGCCGGCCAGAAGGTTCTCCTCCCAGTAGTGGTGCCAGTTCCCGTTCTGGTCTGCGCCGAAGCCAAACACACTCACCTGCAATATGAGCACAAACGTCTGTGCAAAAATATTCAGTTATGAATCCGGTTCAAAGTTGCATCGGCGGTGTTACCTCGTCGCATACGTGGATGGCGAACAGCAAGCCGAGGAAGCCGGTGGAGGGATAACGTCCGTGACCCTCCAGCCAAGACTCATAGACGTACTTGAAAAATGTTGGGTTGTAAATCAACACCTGCAGAGGATAAGAAAAAAAATGTTTACCCACACAACTATTTTTTTGCAGTAAAACTTAACACAGTGGTTCAATCAAACCTCAAATGATTTGTGGTGATATACACCGCCTGGCCATCATTGGCTGCGCTCAGTAGTCGACTTTTGACTTTTGTCGCGATGGTACGTCGTGTGATTTTTTTATTTTTGTCATTCCTTCACATTATGTCGAGGAAAAACTAAGTGGTCGGACGAATATGCGCAATATGAATTTACATGTAAAACGGAACATATGGTGTTCCACAGGGTTAAATTCTGGGCCTCTGTTTTCATTGCCCCACAGACATTCAGTGATCCCTCGTGCCATCTAGTGGTGAACTAATAATTCATTAATTTTAAAGAATGATTGTTTATGTCATTAGTATGCAAAAAAAAATGTATCGCATAAATAAATTTTTTCAATATAAACGTAGGTCTAGTAAGCACTAATTATGTTACATAGCTGTAGTCTCACCTTACTAGAGCTGCCATCTTCCTGCTACGGATGCAATTTTGTGGATATTTTATGGTGGTAATTTTTGTAAAAGTTTTTTCCCTGCCTTTAAAAAAAATAAAATAAAAAAATAAATGTTCTCACATTTTTGGCAATTTTGGGGAAATTTTATGGTGGTGATTTATTTGTTTTACTTTTTTCCCCTGTCTTTTTTTTTTTTTACATCAATTTTCTCATATTTTTGGCAATTTTGTGGACATTTTATGGTGGTAATTTTTTTTGGGGGGGGGGATTTCATAAAAAAATAATTCTCTGACATTATTGACAATTTCATGGACATTTTATGGTCATTTTCTGCTTTTCTTATTCCTTTGTGGACATTTTATGGTCACCTTTTGGACATTTTTAGGTACTTTTTAAAACATTTTCATCTACCGTTTGTCTCTCTTTGGCTGACAACTTACACATTTTGAAAGACATTTATTTTTTAAAATATTTAATTATTATTATTTTATCTAAATCAGGAATTCATTTAAAGAATATGTAAAATTTAAATATATGTAAAACAATATTATTTTCTCAATTTTTTAGAGATCCACAGGGAGCCACACAAGAGAGACTAAGGAACCACATGTCGCTCCAAAGCCGAAGGTTGCAGACCTCTGAGCTATAGCTATGTCTTAAACTTGGAAGAAAAAAAAAAATAATCACATTTTCCTTTTCAATAAAGAAGGGTTTGGAGAATGCGCAAAAGAAACTGGTGGGGTTCAGCACCTCCAACAAGGTTAAGAACCACTGATTTGACACATCGGCATTCATTTTCAACGAATTAGTCCCCACTTGCCTCATTTGCATATTCTTTACTCTTATTACAATGTGCGCTCATGCGCTGTAAAGTGCATTGAAGTATGGGGATGGATATTGCTGCATTGCTGTAACTGCAGACAAATTAAACATTTCTTTCAAAAGATAACATATTTGAAAGGAAATACATAAAACTACCTTATCCTTGTTTGCCTTAATCCTGGACATGACTGGAACGTAAGTGCTGCGAGAGAAGAAACAAAACAAAAAGCAGGTTAGTATGTTTTGTCATCACCTTAAAAACAGTCATCAATTGCATTTTACGGCCTGTTTATGCCGTCAGTGGCGTGACACGCACACGATGCAGTCGTCCACGTATGACTTCCATCTCATTTAGTTGATGATGACCCCGTGTCACCGTTGTTACGCATGTTTGAACAAAGCTGTTTAAATGCCACGGGAGGAAATTTCACATTCACGTGCGCTCGGGTAGAATGTTTGCATCACTTTTCATATGCGTGTCACCCCGGCGCTGCTGCGGCCAAACTGCCGACGTCAGCAATTGGCATTGCAATGAGATGGGGTGCACTGGTTCGGATAATTCATATGATCAACACTTCCAAACAGGGGCACGCTGGGAATTGGTAATTTGCCGGGCGACTCTTTACACTGAGTGAGCGCAGTGTGAAAAGGGCTTTACCCTTTAAGCAACGTGTATTCTAACACAAACAGTGAGAAAAACAATACGCAGGCGAATATTCCTTATCCTCTGTGAAGAACGACTAATATGCTGTTGAACTGACAATCCGACAGTGGATATGTATGGAGGCCCAAAACAGCCAAATTAAAAATAAATAAATGACTACATAAATAAAAGAAATGAATACAAGTGAAAATAAAAATGGATAAAAAATGTTGGGGGGAAAATTAAATAAAAAATAAATATAAATGGAAATAATATATATATATATATATATATATATATATATATATATATATATATATATATCCCTAAATAAGAGTAAAAATAAATAAATAAATGAGATCCAAAAAATATAAATAAATGTAAAAATAAATGTGGAAATAAATACAAAAATTAATATGTAAATAGAATGAAATATCAATCAATAAATAAAGGCGTTCTACGTTCACATTTATTTATTTCATGCTGCAGATGCTCTGTCAGGTTGAAATGTTATTCAAATGAGGGGGCGGTCCTTAGCGTGTCTTGGGTTGGGCTCTGCCGTTTTTATTTTTTGATAAAATCTCATTTAATTTTATATATATATATATATATATATATGTATTTTTTTTGTTGCTTTTATTTCCATTTATATTATTATTTGTATTAAATTTTTGAATTATATTTTTAAAGTCGACTTATATTTTCACTTTTATTTATTGATTTATTCAGTCATTTATCTATTTTTTTTTATTTGGCAGTTTTGGTCCTCCATAGATATGAGTCTCCAGGACAATATACGTCAGCGTGTTTTATATTGTACATGTCTTTTGAGAAACGGTGACAAAAACTGCTCAATTCTTTTAAATTATACTTAATGATATGATTATTGTATGCTTTTATATAAGGTATAAAATTATATCATGCTATTTTTCTCATTCAAAACACATTACTCAATTTGTTTTTGTTATTATGCACACTCCCACACATCAAGTTGCTCAACTTCAGTACGGCTATCTCAGAATGAAGATTTTGCTTCAAACATACGCGCACACAATTCCACCTTCGACACGGACGGGTGTGCAGTCTTTCGGCTTGTAAAAAGGACATTTAATGATGCAGAATGATTGCCCGGGCAACAACTGCACTTTTATTAGACACATTTGTTTGGGTTTACCTCCGGTGCCGACTTACAGGCAGAAGTATACATTCATTTTTATTTTTTATTTTTTACTATCAGGAAGGCTCAGTCATTAAACCACAGGCCATTGCGGATTTAGCATGCGGAGGAGGAATTTATTGGAGGATTATTCTTGTTTTGGCAAATCTCAGTGTCGTTTTTTTAAAGCATCTTAGCGCCTCACCTTTACAAACTGCCTTGAAGACACATTTATGCCCGAGTATAGCTTGAAGGAAATAGCACATAATTAAAAAAAATATATAGATTTGAAACTAGGCCTGGTCCCATTCATCATTTTAATACGTCAACAGTATTCCAAATAATAGTAAATCATGTGAAGCACTTTTATGCACTTAATGACCACAACACCTGTTGTTTTATGACACTGTCTGCCAATATTAATTTTCGAGAATATTTGGAGTCAAACTACCCCTCACAACACTCGAGGAATGTTGATGTGCATGTGTATATTATCCCAGCTGAAATTTTGTTGCCAGTCTGTGGGCTGGGTTTGAAAAATCGATGAATCGAACCCAATCAATTTTCCTTTTAACAGCCCGATATCGATTTATAGGACCATAAATCAATCCTTTGATATGCCATTTTCCCATAAATACAGGTGAAAATGGAATCTAACTTCAAGTAAAAATAAAAATGTACTTCTTTTTTTCCTCTCATACAATTCTGCCCACACTAAATACATCAATTGAAAATGCCCGTCTCCAGATTTAGCCAATCAGCAGCCTGAAGAAAGTCATTTCTGGAAAAAAACAATTGGACAGTTTATAGTGGTAAAGAAGTTTAGCACTAGCTAACTAGCTAGCAAGCTAACATCCTAAATGTTGGCAGGTAAGGCAATTAAAGCTATAGCTAGCGAAATAGCTAGACAACTACCTAGCTAGCGAGCAAGGTAGCTCTTTAGCTAGCTTGAGCTTTAGCTAACTACCTACCTAGCGAGCAAGGTAGCTTGTTAGCTAGCTTTAGCTAACTACCTAGCTAGCTGGAGGTTGGCAGTTATGGCCATTAACGGCAATCAGAAGACGGCAAGGGGTTTTCTGTGCCTTGATATGAACTATATGTAGACGAAAGTAATGATTTGCCTCCATCTTGTGACATCTTGGTGACAAAGAACTTTGTTGAAGTGAGTTGAGGAGGTTTAAACTGAAATGCTTTGCTGCCATTTTGCGACATCGGTTATAAACCTTTGTAGTTTTTACGTGCAGGTTTATGTAAAAAAACAAACAAACAGTTTGATGCGTGGGTGCTATATCAAACAAATTAACACAATCAGTGTAGCTGGGGTATTTGCACCTACTTTTTAATGGTGCCCGTGGTCAAGGCGCTGATGATCCACTGCAGGTCCAGAGTCTTGAAGGGGATGAGCACCAGGCTGGTTTCGTTGTCCAGGTCCCTGGCGCTTTCCGGATACATCAAATGATGCGTTGTCCTGGCGCCCACGTCTTCCTCGAACCCGGCTGTGAGTGCTTGGTTCATTCTGGAGCAAAATAAAAATGCATACAGATTGGACTGACCACATGAAAACAGCCTTCTCGCTTATTTTCAGAACAATGTAAGCACACGAAGAGAAGCACAATGTGTCCCATTACGACAATTTCTGGACTCCCAAACAGCAATTTAGAACAATCCGGTGTCCATTTCCAGCGCAACAACGCGGGGCTCCCTGTTATTACACCCAACAATAGTCGCTTCTGCAGCTGAGGTAATTGCCGAGAATTCAAGAGGCAGTTTGGATGCTGGCTGTCAGCGCCACAGGAGACAAATCATAAGGATGACCCCCCCCCCCCCCCCCACACCCCCCACCCACCATCAGCATCAACTATGAGCAACGTGGCCCGTCTTGTCCGCTGAGGTCTTGGCAATATCACTTTGCTCATTACTCACTCTGCTGACATTTTCCACCCAAACCTGTAAGACTCTAACAGGCCTCTTTTGGCAAAAAGGCATCGAGTTTCAACCTGTGATGGAAAAGATTAGACGATAAAATGCAGCCACTAGCAAGAAAAATATTACATAGTTACCACAATACATTTTTGGGTCACTTTTTACATGACAGTAAAGTCACAATAACTGCCATGTTCATTTGTAACATTCATGCAAGGGTCCTAGTGTTACTTCGTGCCAATTGTTAATTAACACCTATTAGACAGTGGGAATCAAAATGGAGTATTTTTATCTTTGTAAACAGGGGGCGTCGCACCAGTGTGGGATGCACACTTCTTTTTCATGATACTATAATAGCACTCTGATATACAAATTGCATTTTTACACAGTTCGTTTTGCTTCCATTTGTTATGCGATTTTATTTATTAATTTAAATTCTTGTACTGAACCGCATTCGAGTTTTCGGGTGTCCCTAATAAAATAACATGCAACCATTGACAAAAGGTTGGAAAGTATATTCCAATTTAAATGGGTAATTTTCTCATATGATGGCATATTTTATGTTCAATATTGTTTAAAAATTTGTATTACATCTGTCATATACATTTAATATGCTATTTTTGAACTGTCTTTGTTTTGTGTGCAAGTGATGAAAGTACAGTACTTAATGTAATATAAAAATGCAACTGTTCATTTATTTAACTTACATTTTTTTCCTACAATGCATCCAATTTTGAGTTATTTTGTTATTTTAGTTTTGTGTTTGACCAATGAAAGTATACTTAACTTACTACCGAATAAATAAAAAAAATTGTATCAACTGCTCTAGCGCAATCATAATATAATTTATTTGTGATATGTTATTGTTACATATTTATTATAATAATAATAATAATAATAATAATAATAATAATAATTATTATTATTACTGATGGGCGAATACCAATAACAAGTTTCAAGCTAATACAAGGCCTAATTTTGAGGAATCGGTGATAAGAAACTAGAAAAAAAAAACAAAAAACGTTGACAGCTAATTTATCTGCCAACTTTTTATCTATTTATTAAAAAGTTGACAGCTAATTTATCTGCCAACTTTTTTTTTTTTTTAAGGAAATTTTATGTACTTGGTATCGGTCTGAAAAAAGGTGCTCTTGCATATACCTAATACTATTTATTAATACTATTGTAATTAAAATATTTTGTTTTATTATTTTTGCAATTTTGTTTACTTCTTGCACACGACTGAATAAATACTAATGCAAAATTAAAGTTAGACAATTATCCAGCTTTGACTTATCTGTGAATAAACAACATTTGAAAATCAATAAAACATAATTGCATTGTATTTATTAGTTGACATAAAAAACCCGTTAGCGTTCTCATGTCAACAGTCAAAATGCCTTTTTTTTTTTGAGCCAACCACTCATTTCAATAATATGTTTTTATGTCACCCAGTCGATGTAAACAACCTTGACATGTTTATGTTTCCAGATATTTCTCACAGTATCCTGCAAATGTTGCCCTTTGCGCTTGGGGTGCAGTGTGAGCTCACGCAGCATGTAATAAGCAAGTAACACTTTAAAGGTCAGCGGTATTTCACGACTGTCTCATTTCACACGCCGACTGCCGCTCCTCCTTTTTCTTAAGGTTAACTTCTCCAAATGCTTACGCGCTCCTGGCGGACGAATCCCCCAGAGGAGCGCCGAGCACATTTTTATTAGACGAGCCGAGACATCAGATCACGACGCATAAAAGACTTCAGGGTTTAACAGAAACTTTTATTTTTATGCGTCTCGTAAAGGATCTGCGCTTTTGTGTTTATTTATTTATAATGGCGACATTAAAAAAAAAGAAACTCTGTAAATGCCCGGATGCAAAAAGGTTCGCGCCGGTGCGAGGATCAAAGGTGAAATCATGCTCAAGACAGTAATGATGTCATGGTGTTGCCGGAGGAGCACAACACTGACTAAGCTGTGCTTCAAAATAAAATTAAAAATGTGATGTGGAACTGCTTAGGGACAACATGACACTGCAGTTTGCAAAAAGAATGATGTTCACATATATATATATATATATATATATATATATATATATATATATATATATATATATATATATATATATATATTTATATATATATATATATATATATTAGGGGTGTGAATTGCCTAGTACCTGCCGATTCAATTCGTATCACGATTCATAGGTCACGATTCGATTCGATACCGATTAATCCCGATACAAATCTATACATTGATTATTGCCATTTTTTTAAAACTCAAATTTCGAAAATACTCATCTGTAAACTTGTACAAATGAAAATGTATTCATTTATCTGAAACTTTAGACTTATAACTATGAGCCACTTTATTTAACAAACAATCTGTTGCAATCTGTTTCATTTTTTGAACAGCATTGAAATAAAATATTAAGGCTTAATGTTCCTTTAATATTACATTCTTCCATGCTTAACGTGTGAACCCTAACCCTAATAAGACGTTTTGTTGAATATTCCCATAAAAAATTGATGTTTAAAAATCGATTCGGCCGCATATCGAATTGATTCGAGAATCGCGCGCCGTAATATCGCGATATATTGCCGAATCGATTTTTTTAGCACCCCCAATATATATATATATATATATATATATATATATATATATATATATATATATATATATATACAGCATATAAACACACACATATATATACAGACACATACGGTGTATATGTTAATTTAAAGGTTTTTATGATGCCACAAGATGGCGCCAAAGCACTTTTTTCCCCCCTCTCCTTTCAATTCAATACAGTTGCTTGGCACCAAGATGCCACTAAATGCCGCCATGAATTTGTGGTGGTTCGCCGTATTTTCTTTGCCTTTCACCACAAGACGAGTGAGACATAAAAAAAGGAATAGAATAGCACCACCCTTTACTAAGCAGCCAATCGAACTGAGCAGACGTCATCGCCGACGCAGCCATGACTTTGATGCATCACCTTGCATTATCAATCTTTGTTAGCATCTCAGCAGTCCGATATTCAAGGAGTTGAGCTCCTAAAGCCATTTTTAAACAACAACCAAATGTGACGCACCGAAAACCATTTGCTATGCTGGCTTAAAGATCCATCTCAATCAAATGATTTGCACCGGCTTACATCACGCTCGCCAATATAAGCTTTTGACTGATCCTCTATTCAGTCCGGCAAATAGCAGCGCAAGACACTGCTGATGGATGTGCACACAAGTACCCCAAATAATTCTTCTCTTTTTATCTGTACTTAGGACAAATATATTTATGGATGAAGCATTTGCTGTTATGTATTTCCATTGTTACACGGCTTGTTGTGTTGCTGCTCCGTGTGACCTTTTGGCTCAGTACCAATCCCCCCCCCCCCCCCCCCCCAACCGGGCGTGACAGCTGATATCACGCTGGGATGAATTAAAAATATTTCCAGCGCCATGCAACGACGTGCTGCTCTAATGGCTGGGATAGCGAACGCATGTCTCGGCGGTGCCGTATAATTGAATCGGTAAGACAACGCCGTAGCGCTGTCACGGCGGCGGCTGGGCCGGATGATAAGCTAGGTTTTTATACTCTTGTTAACAAAAGTGGAAAAAAAATGTTAAATTATTTTTTACTAATTGACGTTTATAGCCTTCAAAGTTTTTAATCGTAATTAATCTCATGACTTCACTAGTTAACTCGCGATTGATCAAATTAATTAATTAATTAATTAATTACGATTAAACACCCCTTATTTTTAATATATATATTTTTTAAATTAGGCCCGTCAGGCGATTATTTTTTTTTTAATTGTAATTAATCACATGACCTAACTAACGATTAATCACAAATTTTATATCTGTTCTAAAATTAAAAAAATAATAATCTAGGTTTTCATACTGTTAGCAAAAGTGTATTATTTTTTTTTAAACTAATATAAATAGTTCAAATGAATTTTTGACGTCTATAGCCGTCAATGGCAGTGAATGAGTTAATTGAAAGTTTCTTCCATTCATATAAATTCAGAATGCAACAGTCTGGTGAAGTCAATGGGTCGCAAATATTAAAAGTTATTCATTAATATTAAGATCATTTAATAATGTCTGTTCCGATACTTTTGCTCACTTGAGCAGCACACGTCGAGGTATACCATGAAATCAAAGCTGGAATTTGGAACTTGTCCTTCAGTATACAACAAAAAACAAAAGAATTGACCCTGCCGTCCCAATACTTTTGGAGGGGACATAAACGCATACTGCATGAATACAATCTCCATCGAGTATAACGGCAGATTTACAAGACTCACTGACCTTATAATTAAATCACAGGAGTCGATGAGGCCTCCATACTGGGATCCCTTCAGGTTCCCAGAGTTGCCCACCACGGCGCAGGTCCGGCAGCGCTCGGGCCCGGCGTCAGCGTAGAGCGCGTCGTCCGGAATGACTTGGAAAAGCTCCTCCACCACCTCGCTGAAGTTGGCCGGACGCTTCTCCAGCTGCAGCCACTGGTTGGGGGGCGAGGGGGTGGAGGGTGGAGCACAAAAAACAGCGACCTCATAGCGTGCGCTTTGCTGCGGGCTAAATTTAAGCGGAAGCGATTGAACAAGGGCAAAGGAGCTTCAGGAGGCCAACACATTACTGACATGTCCTCAGGGGGATGGATGTGGGGGTGTGGGGGGCGGGGGGGGGGGGGGGTTGTTGCCTGGTGGTCTTCTGGTGGCTTTCAACTCGTTGAGACAGCAGATAAAATAAATGCAGCAGCGTGTGTGCGCGCACTGCTTTTTGTGCCAAGCAGGCAGGAAGCAGGACGAGACTTTTCCCATTGGACAATTCATTTTGAGCTATACAATAAATATTTTGTGCGCTCTAATGAGGTGACTGCTGGATTTAAATGGTTTTGAATCACAAGACTTAAACTGTCATATTCCCCAAATAAGTCACAAGCAGTAGCTTCTGGCAAGATGAACATGCACACAACATTGTGGAGCGACCACTACAACTCCAATAATGTGAGATACTTTTCAACTCATTCACTGCCATTGACGGCTATAAACGTTAAAATTCATTTGAACTATTTCTATTAGTTTAGCTTTCCCCCCCACTTTTGTTAACGAGTATGAAAACCTAGATTTGTTTTATTGTACATTTAGAACAGATATAAAATTTGTGATTACAAATTTTAATCGCCTGACGCCCCGAATTTTTAATAATATATATATTTTTTAATTCATTCACTGCCATTGACGGGGAAAAAAAATAATTTTAACTATTTCTATTAGTTTAATTTTTTTTCCCACTTTTTTTAACAAGAGTATGAAAACCTACAATTTTTTATTTTACATTTAGGACAGACATAAAATTTGTGATTAATCGTGAGTTAACTAGTGAAGTCATGCGATTAATTACAATTGAAAAATGTAATCGCCTGTCATTTTTAATAATCTTTTTTAAAATTAATTCATGACAGTGAATGAGTTAATACAGAAACTCGTTTACAACATGCCATGTTGAGAGCTTAATTCATTTGAAACTGGTTAGACACTCCAGTAGGTGCTGCTGTTTTAGTTAGCAACCGTTCAAACGGGCTTGCTAACATAACTAAAATGAAACAGGAGTATAAAGGCTTAACTGGAGAATATAGTGTACTTTTCTATCCATTTAGCTTTGACATGCATTATAAAACAAAATAGCAAAGGCTCATGCACAGGTCACGCCCTTGACATCATTGGCAGTCAGCTGTTGACACGCGTGACATTTGGTTCACGAGGCCTCGTCTGAAAGGCGTTTGCTCAAATCACTTGTGACAGGAGGCAACCCTGCGCTCTTATTTTCTCTACTCTGGCTTCTAATTGGACACGGTGTGAGGTGAACGCGGGATAGAAGATGTGCTCGGCTGCCTTCGCGATAAACGTGGTAGGATGGTTGCGTGTTGTGAATTTTGTGAAAACAAACTAAATTAGGCACTGGGCTGATTTGAATTTAGTAGGAAAAAGTAAAGTTGCTTAGAATCTTTGCATCAATAGTGGTAAAAAAAACCTAAATCCATATGTTGACTAAAGTGACACACAATAACCTCCACCAAGGCTAACCCAACTGATATTCAATCAGCTTCGCCTCCTGCACGCAGTTGAGATTAGTTCTTCTGTTGCTAACCAAAACAGCAGCAAAACACAACAGGCACTTGGATGGAGTTAAATATATATATCATTTTGCAAGATCCCAGATTTACAGATAATCTTACATAATTTGGAAACAGATTGTATTTCAGTCGATGCCAACATGTGGTCACTCCACAATGTTGTGAGCATCCATTTTTATTTTTTATTTATTTGCCCAGGTTTTTGTCAGTATTTCTCCATAAGTCCCTTTTGTTCAGTCTAATCTAAAAATAAAGGCCTCCCTTCTAAAAGACAACATGCGCATGAAAGCGAAGACATAATGTCAATGTTAAAAGTAATTAGCATATTGTTAAAGGGGGAAAAGGTTAACTTTAACAGAATAAAGTTTGAATCTTGTGGAAAATGTCTAAAAATTACCACATTTTTGTTAAAGCTAAAAGTCTCATATTTTATGAAAATAAAGTTGTAATTTTACTTGGGATGAGCGAGTACCCATCCCAGGTTTTGGTATCAGGTCAATGACCAGCTTTTTTTTCTCCAAGGTATCGGATACTCGCGACGGCTGCTGATATCAGTACCAGCTGTCCTGTTGTGCCCGTTTTATGACCAGAAACTACAAATGAGATGAATATTATATCGCAATGTATTTTAAAGGAGAAAAAATGCTCAATTTGCATATATAGGTATTTCTTTAAAATTATCCACATTTTTGTTAAAGCTAAAAATCTAGTATTTTATAAAAACAAAGATGTAATTTTATAATTACAAGAGGAGACTTTTTTAATATTTAATATTTTTGAAATTTTATTAAATATTATAAATATAAATACATTTGGAATTAAAAAATTGTGCAACATTTTTATTAGTTTTAGAATGATAAGTGTATAGCAAAATTCATGAGTTGTGTTTGTGTTATTGAAATAGGCTGTGAGCCCAAAATAAACAAATACAACATTGGACTTTGCCATCTCCAAATTGTCTGTGAGCGGTTGTTTGTCTATATGTGACCTGTTTGATTGCTCCTGGCCACCCTCGAACCCGAACTGGAGACCCCCCTTTGGCTCTCTCTGTGTGGCCGCACATATCGCTCATACCCAAAATCACCACTGAACACAAAGGGATGAAAACACCAGGTACCGTACCTGCCACCATTTGAAGGTTTCGTCCGATAGGGCGCTGTTATCCCTGGTCAAGAGCGGGTGGACCGATTGGTTGAAACGCTCCGTGAACCAAAGGTGGTCATCAGCCTCGGTCATGCACTGCCGACAGGCGCACGGGCCCTTGGGGGCGGCGACCAAGCGGAAGGCGTACTTAAAGAAGAAGCTGGACGGCTCCCGCAAGGTGTAGCTGAAGAGGAAGGTGGTGAACGTCACGATGCACAACAACACAGCCAACGTCTTCAACTTCCTGAGTTTGGGGCGCGTCATGCTGTCACGGCTGGGAGTCAGTTGGCTGGGAACCTTGAGTGCGCCGAGGATAAAAATAGCATGGGGATCATTTTTTAAGCAGTTCGGCGCTCAGCTTCTCGATTTTTCACATCTCGAACGTCCTTTATCAAATCCGAGAATGGGCGGCTCTCTGCTTGATATGGTCGGGCTAATGAGGTTCATGCAGCTCGTTCCGCTCCCACATCCGCTCAATAAGGTCAACGGCTGGCGGGTTACCTGCTCGTTTAATCATCTACCTAAAATGCAAACAAAAGGACATTCAGTTTAGGCTACACGGAAACACACACACACAAGGATGAGTATGAGAAGATTCTACCACACTGCAAAAACTGAAATCCCAGATATAATCTCTTGAATTTAACCTAAATTTGCTTATTTTGCTCTGACAAGTTATTTTGACTTAACTCATTCACTGCCATTGACGGCTAGAGACGTACAAAATTCATTCGAACCATTTCTATTAGTTTACATTTTTTTTGTTAACAAGAGTATGAAAAACTAGATTTTTTAAATTGTAGTATTTATTGTATTTCTAAATTTTCTTTTTTTTTCAAAATTTTGCAGGTAAATTTAAGAAAAATGTTCTTGTTCTATTGGCAGATAATTTGGCTTATTTGGATTATTTTACTTTCTTTTTTTCATAACTGTCCTTTTTGCAGTGAACTGCTTTTGTTTGTAATTTTTTTCTTATGTAGGATTACTAAAAAACTACCACATGTTAATCAGTTGGGTCTTTTTTCTCTCATCCCACTCACCATTGTGATCAACACAACAACAAAGTACCTCATTTTGCATTTGGTGGTGTCACTTGACAAAAGGCTGAAAAATAGGTTGCATGGCTTTTATTGGGTCCGTATTTTCTTCCGATGCCAGCTCCCACAGCGCCCGGGCTTTTCATTTCGCCCTCTGCACTTAAACAGGATCTTCCACCAGGACGTAAGGGCTTTCATAAATGCTATATATCTACATTGAGTTGACATATTTCCAGTAAAGTTATGGCGCAATCAACGTAGCACGAGGAGGTTGTAATACAAGGCAAAGTGATCCCTAGAAATACTCCAAGTGCCCTTTTTCCTCTTAACAAGCCGCCCCCCCCCCCCTCGTAGCGAAGATTTGTAGCAAAGCCAGGAAGCCTCCTGGTCTTTCTTGATTAGAAATTGATCAGGTCATTTAAATGGGAACCCCTGGAGGGAAGCAAAGACGAGTGGCTTCAGAGGCCACCGGGGGCCACAGCGGGCCCGTCGCTTTCCCAATCAGAGCGGGAGGCGGGCAGGCGCTTATTATCAGCGGGAAGGACACAAGTCGACCGATTACAAAGTTAGGGAAGGGGGGGTCTGAATATTTTTGTCATATTCTTGTAAAATAATGACATTTTCACGTAATGTGACAATGTAGTAAAAGTGTTTTTTTTTTTTTAATCATGTTTGTGGTATGTGTCAAAATTAAAAATGTTTACAATAACAGATTTATTTTTTTTGGTCTTTTTTAAAATGATCTTTTCTTAAAATTTCAACATGATTGATGAACAACCACTTTGACTTTATGCCCATAAAAGCAAAATTCAAAAGAAAAGAAATACACGCATACATATATATATATATATATGTAAACGATTGTACATACACAACATAATAAAATATTTATATTTTTAGCTATGACATTATTGTTCTAACAGTATTCAATAAAAAAAAAACTAACACAAAAAAACAATAAGATTCTTTCCGAAAAGGGTGTAATAAGAAGTAAAATGACTTATCTAGTCCCACCCCTTATTCCTAATCAAAAACGTATCACTTAAATTCACCCTGAAACCCTGTTCAGGTTTTTTTATTTTATTTTTTATTTTTATTTTTATTTTTTCTTTAAGTTCTGTTCAGGTTATTAATAACAATTCTAATATATTCTTATTAATGAAACAATACGTAAAGTTAAGTTTTTATTATCTGCTGTATCATTAAAATGGAAGCATTATATGTCCATGAGAAAGAATTGCTAATTTTACGAGAATGAAGTCGTAACACTGCAAGTGTAAAACTACTCACAAATATGAGTATTAAGCTTTTTTAGGTGATTTATGTTTTTGCCTCATTTCAATGAACATTGGCTCCTTCTGTACTGTGCAGCTTGGCCACCTGGGGGCAGTATAATGCAGAAGCGGATATACATGGAGGCGGACGGTCACAGCTCTTGAGTAAACTGCAGTATTGTTAGTCATCCTTCACAGACTGTAAAATAAATATATCTATGAATCCATCCAGCCATCCTTTCTTTCTTTTTTTTTAACACATGCTTTTCAGACGCTTATTATCAGCAGCAAGGACGTAAGCCGTCGCACAAGAAGGCACCGCTTGCTGCTCTAAGTCACAGTGGACTACAGATTTGCATACGAGCCGAGTTTGGGTTATTGTCTACTGGGGGAAGCTTTGACAACCCGGGGACACTCGAATGAACAGCGCTGCTCTTTCAAATAAACGAGGCTTGTTGTTTGACGGGAATCACTTTGAAGCTCGAGTATTTGCCGACAAGCTGGCGACGTTTTTAGACATCACTTCTGGGTCGCCTGACCTTGTCTTGACTAAAGGATGGCAGACTTACGCTGATCAAAGTTTGCCAAGCTGAGACGGCAAAGGCTGCACTGAAAGCTGAGCAGAAAGGGAGGGGGACCCTAATCTTCCATTTTGAAAAGTCATTACCTTTGCGGGATGTCGCTACAAGAAAGTATTTTCGGTTTCTGTTGGTGTAACTTTATGTGTGGAAAAAGTCAAACGATTTTAAGAGGATTAAGATGAAATATTACCAGAATACAATTGTAGATTTATGAGAATTTTTTTTGAAATCAACAAAAATAAAGTTCTAAAATTGTTAAAATATGTTGTGAATTCATGAGAATAAATTTGCAATTTTGCAAAGAATAATAGTTGGAATATTATATTTAAATACAAATGTTAAAAAATTACAAAGCCCAAAAAAATCCTTTATATGTTCTATAAACTCATTTAAACTTGGGATTCTGATTACTATTGTGTTTATGGAATATTAAATTAAAAATAAAAATTCCACCCGTTTTAATCTATTTCATGAGTCGGCCATTTTGTCTTTTACTGCCATTTGCCTTCAAATTGAAAATGACATCACAGTGTCTACTTGTGAACGTCACAGGTGAGCCATGGGAAATGATAAAAAAAAATATATATATTTTTTTAAATACTTGTGTGATTCTAACCCAGCGGCTACGATTCAAGATGTAGGACAGACGTCAGCGTTTTTTCGTTTGCTCGATATTTTTGCCCTATTTTCACTTCCTATAAGAGGAATGCTTTTTGGGACCTGCAGGACATTTTCTGTGCGTGTTTACTGGTTGTGACGTTGGCTGTCGTGTCTGGATGCGACGACAGATTAGATACGCCGGCCCAAAAAGGAAAGCTAATGTCTTGCGGGATGTCGACGTCTCGTTTTTTGGCAGGTCGGAGCTGAAGGCCTGACAAGGCATGTATACCATCAGCGAAAACAAGGGAGCTCGGAACAAAACAAAAGGAACAAAGACTATTGTGGATAAATAAATCAGACGCATGAATACAGCGGAGCACTTGTAAAGACGCCAGGGAATGCAAGTGGCGGTTAGACTGAGACGAGAACTAAAATACTGAGAGTAAATAATAAAAATTTAAAAAATGCAATACGGCAAAAATTACAATTAAAAATAGGGCTAAACTGTTCAAAAAGGCCTAAAAAGTGAAGCAATCTTTCAAATCAGCTTTTTTGGGTGTGTGGGACTTGGCCACCAGGGGGCAGTATAATAGTCATGAAGATACAATCTAAGAATATTATCAGATTGTAAACTGCAGTCAAGTTTATGTAGCCCTTAATCACAAAAGAGTCCCTTTCTTCACAGAGGATAAAGAAAATACACATGCACGTGCTATATTGTCTGTCTACATGTGTTGCTTCATTTTTTTGTTCAAAAATCCATTGCTTAAAGACTATAACAAGCGTTTTGTATATATATTTTTTTTTTAGCAGTAAGCTAAATACACAAGGTTTAGTGTTTTGAAAAAAATACAATTATAAGGTCACTCTATAGCACATATACAATTCACTCCCACTATAAAGTTTCACTGAAAAATTTGTGAATGGTGAATCATGATTTGGAAGGGGTTCACTCTACTGCCACATTTATGAACAAAATGCCAGAAAAGATGTGCTGGCTTAATTACAGCGTTAAATTTTCAAAAGTCATCCGGGTCTGGAGGGGAGGAATAAAACTATATTTCCCAGTCCAAAACTAATACTGTAACTAAGAGAATGTGAAATGAAAAGATTTTTTTTTTTTTACATTTGATGGCATCACATCTGCAAATCCGCAGAGGCTTTAAGTTTGCCGCTTTACTTGGGAGAGTTTTATTCTCACATATTGGCTTTCAGGCAGCGTTTTATCTTCATATAAAAAAAAAGACTGCGGCGGCTGTTTCTTGCTCGAGTGCATAAAGAGGCTTTCAGAGTGCATTGAAGTCTGTTCACATGATTAAAGGAAGTGGAGAAGTTCAGCGCTGAAAGCTCGCCGATATGAAGGTAGATCTGTTGTCGGATTAAAAACAAACACAAGATAAGCAGCCGGGCTTTTTTTATGTGAGAGGCGAATTAAGCCCAACTGTGAGAAAAATCAAAGTTCAACTTTATTTGAGACGCTGATAGGTTCAGCTGATGTTTAATTCCCGCGCGTAAACCTCACGAGGCATCGGGTTTGTTAAGAAAAAAAGTCTACGGGCTAAAATCAAACCGGAGTGGTTATTTTGCTCCTGACATTTTGAAGGCGAAAGCATTCAAGCCCAGCAAAAAAATGAAATTTTTTTTGGTACTGGTATTGATTTGGACCACCTTGTTACACTCTGTGCAGAAAAGCACACACTGTATCATTTATTATTAAATCAGTAAAAAAAAAAAAAAAAATCCGTGTAACTTTTTGCTGCATTGCTTTTGCAGACTATAAAGTTCAACTTTTTCCCCCCAATAATTTATTTTTAGACATATTTTATTATTTAGTCAGTTTTTTTTAATTTCTAAAAATATTTTGGGAAAATCACAATGACAAAAACTCAAAATTTTCGATTAGTATCTCAGATAAAAGACCAAAAAATGATCACAAAATGGCCAGCACAAACTAAAATGGCAGCTTTCCTGTGTATTTTTTTTTGGATATGTTTTTATTGGAACAGCAACAATGCTTCCTACGCACACTGGCGTGTTCTAAGCTTTAATGCTTATGTCCTTCACACACTCATCCGTGCAGCAGCCCGGAGCGCCAGCATTTCCCCGGAGAGTTACCTCCTTCGCCCGGTGTCCCTGAATGGAAGCCCGAAAGCAGTTCAGCTCGAGATGAGCCGTCACGCCGTCAATTGTTCCCCCAGCTCCACTTTGCCATTTTGGAACACTCACACAGCGTTTTTGCTCTTGGCTTCAAGCCGTTACAAATTTTGTTGATCCCGACTTGAGTGCAGCACGGTCCAGGCTAACCGGCCACCATTTTTTTTTACAACAAATGATCGCTGCTTTATCTCTATTACTAAGAATAGTCATCTGTCCATTTACTGTACTTCTTACAACACTTGTCCATCTATTCACGTTTCCTTTCACAGACACACAACATTGAATCGGAAAATCGGTTTTGATTTAAACGATTGAGTGCATCGTGTTAAATATTAGATAGCTCTTAATATAAAAAGAAAAATGCACTGAGCTCAGCTCTCACCAAATGTCTTACAAATTCAATTATACCATCTAGTGGCAGAAAAAATGACCTCAACACAAATCAATATCATACAATTTTTTTTTTTTACAGTATATATATCTTTTTTAATTTTTATCTCAATTATATTAATTATGAAATTACTGTATCAATGACTAAAAGATGTAGCCATATTTCTATTAGTTTAACATGTTTTCCCCACTTTTATGTTAACAAGAGTATGAAAACTTAGGGGAAAAATATTGTACATTTAGATCAAATATAAAATATGTGATGAATCGTGAGTTAACTATTGCAGTCATGCGATTAATTACAATTAAAATGACATTATTACATTATTACAATAAAATATATATATGTGTGTGTGCAATATATACATACATGATTGATTTTTGTTTTTAAGAATTGATAGCAAGGTGAAAAGAATGTAGGGCAGCCAAGATTATCGATGTGTGTTGCCAATGTGAAGTGGGACATCTGTCTCTGTATTTAACCAAACGTAGCTTTCTAATCCATTTGCATGGTTTTTTTCCCCCAGTGTTTTTAGCAGCATTTGTTATTAGGCTTCCTGCACTTCCGCTGATAGGAGGATGAAGCAGGGGCGAGAATGTAAAGCAGCCTTGTTATTAATGTGCTTTGTCAAGGAAGTTCTCCATCTCCAAGCCAGGCTGTCCCATTAATCATTAGCACTCAGGGAACAACACGGAAATGATCACATTAATTTGCATTTTTTTTTTGTCATCGTTCGCCTTTTCTGCCACAATTTTTTTCACATTCAGTGACGTCACACGGGAGAGAAGAACTTATATTCCACACTACGTCAATTTGTGAGGGAGATTAAAGCACAAGGCGGCTCGTCGTTAAAAACATTTCCACGACACATGTGGCAGCCGACCAGCTTACAATGGTGGAAATAGACTCGGAGGATTTGGCTGACAATTTGGCAGACTGCTTGAAAGGAAACAGTGGCCAAGCACGTCTTGTCCTACAACTGCATCTCGTTGTTTAATTCCCGACAAGCTTTAATTAGGCCGGATCGCGCTTCACTCCGCATAACGCCAAATGGTTGCCTTCTCTCCTTTTGGCAACGCTCTCGCCGTGTGTTTTTTGATTTACCTCAAAATGAAATGCTGCTCCCTCTGGAGGACCGCCACAGCATGACTTGTTTGCTCAAACTGCAACCAACCAGTGAAGTGATTACGGCACCATCGCGGTGTGATACTATTATTTTGTAGAAACAATTTATTTTTAATGATCTCATTAACTTCTTACTTGTTGGAATGTTAGCAACAAATCCCATCAATTGGTTCAAAATCCTTCCTCAAATTGAAGGTGCGCCTCAATTATTGCTGCATTATTCACAGAAGACAAAACATAAACAAGCAAATAAGACGTTCTGATAACAAACATTGACATTGTAATATGGAGGCAACATTTCTGACCATCCGACTTTACTTTCACACGCATGGCTAGTGGAGCAACTAACGATTATTTAAACAATTGATTAATTTATTGACGATCAATCGGATTACTTCAAACATTTTTAATTTCCACTCATTTATTGAAAAATATTACATACTCTAAAATTGGCAGTGCAGAAAATGCACAAACATTAATTAATCGCTTAATCGTTGCAGCTCTAGTTACGGCCATTCGTTTGTTTGCACGTCCAGGCAAAAAAGTGAATCTTGAATAGATGTCTGATCTTCTATTCACTTGTGACACATTCATACATGAGTATTCAAACCGTACAATAAGTTGTAATGTTTTTAACTTCACTTCATCAACTGTACAAGAAAAAAAGTAGGTTAATCACTTCACCTGATTTTGAAAGCCAATGAAATGTCAAGGAATGCTATCATGGGGCTCATTATGTCATTTGCCGTACTTCCAAAATCAAACAACAAGGAGACTTTGGAACTTCCAAAGCATGCAAAGAAAGTCAGGGGACTTTTTCTGGCCGAGGCATACCATGTCAGTTACAGTGTGTGTGTGTGTGTGGGATTAAGACGGGAAGTATTAAATCACCTGAACGTCCTCAGGAAGAAGCGTTAGCTCTACCTGGTCTAATCTACACGGCCATAGTGTTATCTGACCACTGCAGGTTGTTCATGCTGAGAACTCCCACTCGACAGCGCCGGGACACCTTATGGAGAAACCGTAGCGGGAACTTTTTCCATCAATATTCTCAACCCGAGCCTCGTGCCAAACTCCTCATCTTTAAAGGAAAATGTCGTCCGGCGCGTAGCGGCATTTCATTTGCACATTTACATGCACTCAAACAATCAATGTTAATTAAATGAAAGGACAAGCTCTGAGTGCCCATATTATCTTTAAGATTTCATTAAATGATTGACTTGATTAGAGTAAATGTGCAATTATGATCACGATTAGATTCCTCGTGCAGCAACAACATAATTTTGCTTTCAAGTCTGCTAGCTTAATGCTAACACATAATTGGCAACACAATAGATGGCTAATGAATAGCATCGGTGTCACGGCGGTATAACCCTTTAAGAAAGGGATATTTAAACACAAAGACAGATGACAAAGCAATCTGGGCAGATATTCTTTATCCCCTGCGAAGAACGTGTAATATTTCTGTGACTTACTGAGGAGCGGCTGCATGAAGAGTATACTTTTCAATCTAAGATGGCAAACCGCTACCCGGTTTGGCTGGTGGTTTGGCTCGTTACCACTCCTCAACTACGTGCAATTTAAAGGGGAAGATCATTAGACCCATATTAACTCCTCCTCATAACACTACCAGTCATTAGACTCTCTTCTTTCATCAGGAAAAAAAAAAAGTATATTTGTATCTGTTTCTGTTTTGCAGCAATTAGCATTAGAATATAGCTAAGTGTCATTGATATTTACATTTCTGGTGAAAGCGTTGACAAAAGGAGCTTAATGCAACATGGCCCTGGTTGATCTCTTATACTCTGCTGCCACCCGCTGGCCGTTTTTTGTAATAACTACCATTGCTTCAAGCCACCTCTTCATGTCAGCTGTGTCAAAGCCTTATGTATGCTCTTGCATTAAAAAAAAAAAAACTTGAAAATACATTTTGGGGAGTGAAGGACAAAGTATAAAAAAAAATTGTATACACGTTTTTTGGGTTTGAATGAGTTTAAAAAACGACATAACTCGACCTTGGCATTGAATGTTTTGATTCAAATGACTTCATAAGTAGTTCTTGGCATTTAATGAGTTTGAAACATTATTAAACATTATTTTATTTACTTACATACCGACATGGGGTCTGGGAGCCACAAAGAAGAAAAAAAAGATTTACTGGTATTTTTAATATTACAAGACCACCGTAGTCTCCAAATTTAAAATGATATTTCAAAAACCAAATGAAGTCATTCAAAATGAAACATTTATTTCCACAGTCAGAGAGCCACAACAGATGATGGAAAGATCCGCAGTAAGTTATCAGTGCCAACATCATAACGGCAAGCCAACCTCCATCAAACCGGCAGCGCTATATTAAATCGCCGCGCTCAGGAACAAGTACGAAAAGCTGCTGATTTGAATTTGCTGAGAGTGACGTTAAAGGTCGGCCCACGGGAGATGAGTGGCCGGCGGAGAGAAAGCAAAAACTCAATCACGGCGCTATTATCCTTTAAGCTGATTACCAGCCTTGTGTCAAAGTGCCGAGTCTAATCTGACAAGGAGACTGTATGCGTGTGCGTGCCACAAAGATATACAGGTGGGGAGTCCAATCCGCACCGGGCCGCAAGAGTGGAAGAACTTTTTCTCATCCCTTGTGGCAAGCTGCTTTTGATTAAGCGAAGGTGAGGGCTCTGTCTGTTTCACTGCACCCCGCCCGCCACTTCGTCTTTGATAGCGACACGCGCGGCGCAAGCCTCGCTGGCAAAACGAAGCGTTTGATCAGCCCAAATGGAAGCGACACGCTCTTGAAGGGGCCCTTCGTCGCAGGCTTGTGCCAAATGAGAGGAAGCCAGTCCTGCTGCGAGGCCCTCGCGGGAGGCGGAATCAAAAGGGACGGGAGGGCCACCTCCCCCCCCCTGCACCTGCTCAGCGTCCGAAAAACTGAACGTCAAAGAACCAGCGAAATGGACCGAACCAGTTTGGCTTCAATCCAGAAGCGTCAGATTGCAACGGAGATGCAACCGATACAACTTTTTTCCATTACATCTCACAGTTGTGATGGAAATGTGGTACCGTAATCACATTTTGTTCACAAGTTTTTTTTCATTAAGAACTTGTCAATATTGGCATTTTAATTTTAAAATGAGGGGTGTAAATTAGGGGTGTAATTCTTAATCAATTAATCAATTAATCGCACGACTTCAATAGTTAACTCATGATTAATCGCACATTTTATATCTGTTCTAAATATCATATATTTTTTTTTTAACTAATAGAAATATGGCTGCATCTTTTAGTCACAAACGAATGATTTCATTGCACCAACTAAAAAAGGGATTTTTTTTTTTTAACCAAGCAAACAAAAAAAGGTTTATTATAAGTAAAGTTCAAGGTTGAATCTAAGTACCTTGTCATGAAACATCTATCATCCTCTCTTGACACATCAATAGTTCATTAATATGACACGTGAGCAAGAAAACTATTGATTGTGAAGAAGCCGATCGAAAGGGGCTGATGGAGTTGAGGTCAGGGGTCAGATTTGGCAGTCATCTATCATGTCACAATTTCCATGTCATCTTGTCCTTTTCACTGCTTATCCAAAACGTATTGATCTTTTAACAAACAGTTCCAAGGGGGCGGAGCTAGTTGTCAGCAGGATTCAAGTCAGAGACAATCCTCTTCATTTGGATTTTCAGTATCAGAGCCTCGTGTTCATGTAAGCGCCTACGCCGAGGATGCCGGAGTCGTCCCACTTCCGAGGATGTGAACACCTCATTTGCATATTCACAAGGTTTGCGGGGCTGTGTGGTCGCAGCGGCAGGGCCGACGCCACTTTACCCTAAAAATAACCGCCATCTGGTTAATTATGCAAAAAAAAAAAAAAAACGCGCTGCAAAAGAAAAAAAAAACGCGCTGCAAAAAAAAGTGATGAGGAAAGAAGCATCTCGGGGTCGACGCTCTGTGAAAATGGAAATTGGCAGGATTTTATTATTTCTTTTATCTTTTTTCATTTTATGCAAACTTGGCGCATTAAGTAAAAAAAAAAAAGGTGTATGAGGGGCTGCCAGGTACATACATCAAGATGATCTCTTACACACAATTGAAACCCTCTCCTATATACTATATTGATCCACTGTAACACTCTCTCACACACAGCTGAAATGCTCTCACCTTTTTACACACCCTTTTCCCCCTGCTCTTGAACATATCCATATGAAAATGGCGCTAGAAAGGTAAAACGTTTTTTTTTTTAAATCCAGTGTGATTAATCGTTTTTTTCCATTTTAGCGCTGAAAGCGATAATAAGCTGGAAATGAGAGAGCGCCTGCGGACGCGTGATACGCACGCCGGCTGTAGCCAAAGCCTGGTGTACTTGCGCTGCTGATTACAGAATTAGCAAAGGACAGCAATTATTCACAATCGTCGCAGGGAACGAGCGGCATATGTGTGCGCCGTTATGGATTCCATTTACGGTACATGCTGAGGGGGGGAATCTCCTCGAGAGCAAACATTGTTCAGTTGAGCAAACTTTCATTCTCGTAATAGATATTGAACAAAATCGAAGCAAGTATTGCTAGTTGTAACTTGACGCGGTCAGCTAGGTGACAATAGCAATTATCGATGGGCGAGTACCGATACTAGACCCTTATTTTACGCTTATCGGGTACTCGTGGATCTTTGTGCAGTTTGGCACTTTTTTTTTTTTTTACTCACGACTGCCACCTCTGGCCCAAAAGCGTAACTGCAGCATGTGTGTCAGGCTGCGAGTATGTGCATGATCTTAAAGCGACAGCCACAGCTGACAAACAAAGTCATGACTTCGAATGAGGTAAGAAAAAACCCCGCCCCTCCCCAAAGAAACTGTGGAGTGTGAGGGTCTGCACACTCTGCTATAAAGGGAAGATAAAAGCTGATAGGTGCAGTCAGAGTAAAACAGTCAGGGCTTTTCGTACTCATCTGGGCATTGGTGGAGCATGCATGATATCGAAAAAAGCTTTAACATTACCTTTTTAAACTGCACAATGCATCTTTAAGAAAAAACAATTACATATACATACTATACTGCGATGATGCAAGATATTGTGTTGTTGTTGTGTTAAATGTAATTGAATATATCAAACCTACTGGAGGTATCGGTACTGGTATCGGAGCTGAAAAAAGTGGTACCGAGCATCCCTAACAGAAAATGTCATATTGAGTACGTTAACACTTTTTTTCATTTTTCATTACACAGCAAATAGCAGTTTAGCAAATAGTACACAACTCTCCAAACAATTTTAGTTCAAGTTAACCAGAAAACAAAGAGTGTTACAAGTGATGTAATTAAAACAGCCAAATAATAATCAAAATAAAATAATATTCAAAACAGCGTTTTGAATTCATGCCTGTTAGCATAAAGCTCACATAATATGAAAAAAAGACATACATGGGCTAACGAATAGCATTACTGTTGCGGTGTTATAACTTGAACACAAATATAGCAATAGTCGCCCAGACCCGACAAAAGAAAGCTGCACCTTTCAGAGTGGCCTTTTATTGTGGGCAGTCTAAGGCACACCTGTGCACTAATCAGCATCTTAATATGGCACACCTGTGAGGTGGTTTGGATTATCTCGGCAAAGGAGAAGTGCTCACTATCACAGATTAAGTCAAGTGTTGCATTTAAATTTTTGTCAAACATACTTGTATGTGACGTAACCTGCTGCCCCCTTGTGGCTAAGAAGCGCATAACAGAAGGAGCAGCACATTATCCACTGATATGAAGCAAAAATTCCACAATCGCGAAAAATACGACCTCCATTTTCACAACCCGTCTCAGGTGAGACCAACTGGCATATTTACATTTCTGCTACTTATTAAGATGATGAAATGATTCAATTTCCACTCAAAGAGGAGTCCATGCCATCATCAAAACAGGCTGGTTCCCCCAAAATATGCTAATGAGCTTGCAATTCAACTCCGATCGCGGCGACGCCTTAGAGGAACTAACGATTTTGTCAGTAATTACAGCAGCAATATGCCCATTTATTAAGATTAGCCCGTGTTAACGCCGTCAAGCGTTATTCCTCGTCGCCTTAGTGTATGTTTTCATTCACTTTCTCTCACGGCTGCGCAACTCCAGCAGGCTCTGCCCCGAGGCGGCAACACGCCATTGCTTGCGAAGCATCATGAACAGGGAACAAAAAAAGCAAGACACATTTGGAAATTAGTGTAAACTTGCTGGTGGAGCGAAACACAATAAGCCTTTTTTTTTTTTTTTTTTTTTTGGACTGCGTGCTGTAATACCACAAAAGGCTGTTGTCAGGGTTACGGCGCACATTTTGATGGGCCCCCGTTGTGGATTTATACTCACTGAGCACATCGTTACGTACACCTGAACAATTTAATCACATCGTATTTCCTCAATACTGTAGTGGTGTATATCTTCTTCGGGCATTTATTTGAGAGGAGGTCTTTAGCCGCACAATTCATTTTTGTATTAATACCCACTAAGATTTGAAAGTAGCACTACTAACACATCGGCTTAAAACGAGATGAATGTTACTTTTGCCATGGTCTGAGGAGGTCTGTATCATTTTGACTGGCCCTAAACAACTTTGAGGAGGATGGTCGGAAACACTGCCACACAAAAAAACTACAAATGTGCTGACTGCTTTATGGCATACGTCACTTCCCCCTTTCCTCATTGGTTACAATTGTCAGAAGTCAATTTGACTGGCGTGAGCTCAAAAACGACGCAGCGCGCTTGTCCTCATGGGAAATGTAGTCATAAACTGAAAGTTGCTTAGTGTTGCTTTAAAGGGGAAATAACGCCCCCTCACACATTTTTTTTAATTTTTAAAAAAAATTTTTTTAGACAATAATATGTTCTATGCAGCCCCACTAGTCTAAAGATGGCATTCTGGTTGATATTGTTTTAGTGGAATATGAAATAAGCAGCAATATTCAGCCGTTTTTTAACCATCTCAGGGGGCGGCCATTTTGCGGTCAACTGATAATGACATCGTCTGTTTTCTGAAGCTGAGCTGTGATTGGTCCTTGTTGATGTCATCTTCAGTCGACAGAAAGTGGCAAAATGGCCGTTCCCTAAGACGGATAAAAATGGCTGTATTTTTCTTCATAACTCATATTCCACAAATGTACAAGTAATATTACTTAGAATGTCACGTTTAGACTCGTGAGGTCACATAGAACATATTGTCAAGAGATGTTTAAGGTTGACTTCCACTTTAATAGTTTTACCTCCCAACAAGAACTTCACCATACTGTATTAACAGCCTGGCTCGTTATTTTGTGGCTGTTTTCCCACAATGGCCTCCAATTTTCTGTTTTTACTTTGTCCAGTTTGGCAAACTTAGGGCACACTTTGATGCGCGTCGACCCCCACCCCACCCTTTTTATTTTTTTTTACCTTTTATTTTGTTGTTGCTGGGAGCGCCTGGCCACGACTAAAAGGCTTGGCCAGGTGCTTTGCAGCTTCGCCTGCCAATTATCACGGCGACCAGACGGAGGCTGCCTACAGTGGAGCTGCGAGGCCTGACCATTAGTTTCGTCCTCACAATACAGCACATAGGAAGTCTGTCAAGCTGTCTTGAAGAGTGACAACTTATGTATTGTAGAAGGAAGCCAGGGGGGGAAGTCAAAACTTTAGCGTGCAACTCGCTTGCCGCATTTAAAGCAAATGTGAGCAGCTTGCTTTCATTGGCCGCAATTGATTTTTATCTGTGACCACGTCCACAGCAGCGCTCTCTCAGACCCACCAGCCTGTGCGCATCTGTGAGATTACCAGCACCGGGTCTAACCAGCCTCGTTGCAGGATTTACGCTGTTCATGAAATTGGAGCACTTTGTGTTTACGTAACGAGACGAAACTTTTAGGCACATGCAGTAATTCGCCATCTGTGTGTTTGTCTCATTGCCAAACATTTTTTAGAAGGAATGTATCTATTTGTCTGACACACACACACACACATATATATATATATATATATATATATATATATATATATATATATATATATTAAGTGTCGGGACGGGACGGTGATCGGAAAATATCCATCTATCTACCTACCTACCTCTCTCTCTCTCTCTTTCTCTCTCTCTCTCTCTCTCTCTCTCTCTCTCTCTCTCTCTCTCTCTATATATATATATATATATATATATATATATATATATATATATATATATATATATATATATATATATATATATATATATACGTGACGGTGACGGGAGTGTATGTATATATATATATATATATATATATATATATACTCCCGTCCCAACACTTCCCCCCCCCCCCCACACTTAAAACACTGAATATGTAAGAAAAAAACGTAAGAAGGAAGTGGTTTGTATGGTCGCTATATTGTGTATCTTCAACATATCCCTCATGATAAATGGGATTTCACTGTAATTTGCATGTCGCTAAAAATGGCAATAATCAACATTTCAATTACACCTCCAAATAAAACGATCCAGTGCAGTTGTAGCCACCGCAAAGTACAAACACAAAACTAAGCATCCAAAACTGCAGCCAAGGTGATATATGACTCCATCTCAGCCATCGCAGTCTGCTTTAAACATTCATCTGAAGGCACCTGCCAATGCGCATTAACCATCAACGCAAAGCAAAATTGCAGGAGGCTCCTAAGTGCACTTCTATCTGCAGGGCGGCTGTTTAGCGCGCCACCTTTAAATCATCGTCTGGGAACCGTTTACGAGGAATCCGGGGCGAAGAGCGCGCATGTTATCCAAATAGTACATTGTGGTGTGTATTCACTGCATGCGTCCTCTCTAGCATATAAATTCATGCATAAAAAAAAAAAAAAAAAAAAAAAAAAAAAAGAAGAATGTTGCTGAGGTGTCATCTGGATAACAGCCAGAACAGTTAAGTGGAAACAGAGGACGAATCAGCAAAGCCTGGGAGAATACAGTCGAGGAAAAATACAACAGAGCTGTGAAGGCAATCTATTTGGCGCAGATCCCTGGTGGCCTGAAAGCGACGCCGGCCAAACTTTGACACGCAACAACCTGGGAACGTATCTGTACCTTTTTTGCGCTCTGGAAAAGCTACAAACAGTCACTTTGGAGTCCAATAATTAGCCCCAAGGGAACCAAAATGAATCCCTCCTTCATTTCTATTTCCGACACACAAAAATAAAAAAAACTTTTTCCCTTACTAAAGAAAAAATAATCTCTGTCCAAATGAGCATTCATAGTCTGTCAAGTGTGTGCCAAAGCAACAGGTGGCACCCTAACTGCCGACTATAACAAGCATTCTGGTCAGCCCGATGCATTTGCCGCTCCTTGGAAGGCCTCCACCAAGGCAGAACTGTAAATAAATGGGAGTTTTTGCTCATCTGCTATCAAGATACTTTTGTAATTCATCAACAGTATTGTAATATGGTGATTCTGAAACATCTAACAAAAAAGTACCACCTAATAGTACCGTCATCATGATCGATAATAAAATACAGTTATAGTAGGTCCAAATGAATCAAAAATGAGACTGGGGGTCTATTCATTACAAAAAAAACACCTTTTAACAAATTCATTACCATGGACGTCATTTTTCAAATGGGTAGGCGTGGAAGAGGGTCTGGCGTTTCTAATCTGTAAATATCAATCTTTTAAGCAACTGTGATAGTGAGCAGAACCGAATGCGGCAGTGGAGTGTTTTGGATTTGGGATCAATGGTACCAAACCAACCAAAATATTGAACAAGGTTAGGTACCTCACACTCAAAATAGTGCATCTATGGATGGTACTTCGTTTATATATAAATTATATATATATATATATATAACCCGTATATGGCGAATGCCATGTAAAACGTATTGTGCCTCTTGGTACATCTTTGAAAAAAATTTTTTTTTAAGAGCTTCGATAACATTGCAATTGAGTTGAGCAAATATCTGTAGGAAAGGTTCAGATTCACAGAATAGCGTACATTTTCAAAAAAAAAAAGCACGTTGTCTGGCAACGCGGCCTTGGACAACTCACGCAAGATCACCACTTGGGGGAGTGCAAACACTCCCAGCCCTTACACTCTCGGTACTTGACCTTGCTCGGAAAGCCTTTGCTTTAAAAAAAAAAAAAAAAGTCCAGTATCTGCTTGAATTGCTGAGATTCTTTTGTTGGAAGGTTAATACCAGAGGGGGAAAGAATTTGAAATGATAGTCCCGCCCACGTGGTAGTGATGCGAATAAAATGCTGGATCATGGGAGAAACTTTCCCAAACTTTGATGATGGCGGAGGAAAGCTGCACTTTCATCCGACTTTTCTACATCTCATTACCCTTATAAGCTAGCACTGCCCCCCCCCCCCATCCCCCCCCCCTTCCCCAAACACACACACCTTAAATGATTGCTAATCAGCTGCATGTCTGAGTGACAAGATTCCAAATAGCTCATTTTTGGCAGCTTCAACTTATAATTGCTTCCCTTGTTCATAATTGCAACCGGGCACCCCCCCCCCCCCCCCTTTACCCCACGCGTATCACCCCCTCCTCATGAAAGACAGCATTGCAGTCTCCCAAGGTCACTGTAGCTAATGTATTCCGAGCTTGCTTATTATTTATAACAGTGAGGTAGATTTGGAGGAGGGTGGCGTTGGTGGTGGGAGGTTGGGTGAGGTGGTGTGTGTGTGTGTGTGGGGTGGGGTGGGGGGGTGGGGTACTTTTGGGAAATGGAGCAGCGTTCTATGGACACCTTCATTAGTGAAATGAGGTGACATCTGCTACACAATACAGGCATGGGATGTCAACACTCAACCTGGACTTTGCAATGCTAATAGACAAGAAAGTCACGATTTGCACATATATATATATATATATATATATATTGTGAGGAATAAGCGGTTATGAAAATGGATGGATATATGTATATATATATATTTATATTAAAATAGATACAAGAGTAGGCGTCATAGTGAATGGATGGCCAATTGGCCAGTAGTTTTCTTTGTGCAATATAGAGTATTCAATAAAAATAAAATACATTAATATAAAATAAAATATTAAGATAAAAAAAAAGTTAAAACAATAAAACAAAAATACATAATAAATGCAGTGATGTTTTTTTTTTACTCACTAAATTTGCAGATTTATGTTTTTGTTAGACATTAACCATATATTGTATATGCAAAAATAGAGCCACAGTACTAAATAAAAAAATAAATTAAAAAAAGCATGTAGGTATCTCAAACTTTGTTCTTTTGTGACTAAAGTAGTCATATGTAGAGCATGCAACAGTTGCTCGAACACCCATGTTCTTTTTTTTTTTTTTTTGGGCTGCTGGAGCAATACATGAGCCAACAGCCTTAAAAAGACAAAAATCTAAAGCCCAGATGTTCTCCATAAAGACGACTTGTCCAACATGTGAATGACTTTGAAGCATGTGCATTCCCAATCAGAGCGCATGTTGTGCCTATGTCGGTTGAAATCAAAAAGTATGCATGCAAGAGTCGCGCGAATGATGAAAAGTTGCAAGCTTTGCCACTTTTTAAATTTTTTTTTTTTTTTTTTTACATACCCTCACGTCAAGACACCATGAGATTATACGCGTAAAATTAGACTGTACGCGCTTGAGCGGAAAAGATAACGCTGTTCTTGGACATGTACTCACTTTTAAATGGAGCCCCGGAGGCTTCTGGCATGTGCGGTCCCGTTATTCCGGCGCGGCAGCTCGCGGATCCGAACCGAGCAGAAGCATTTCTGAGAGGAAGATTGCAGCTCGGAGTTGGAGGAGAAAAAGCACGCCGCGCAACTGGGCTCCCTCCTCCTCCTCCCTTTCCTTCCTTCCCTCCTTGCTCGCTCGCTCGCTGCGCACAAAGAGCAGGTTGGTTCCTCTTGACACCAACAATATGTCCACGCGTTCTGGAGGAGGAAGAGGAGGAGATGAGGAGGATGCATGGGTCGCCTTTCGGCAATGAGAGGCGTGAGGCTCACACGCCCCTCAGCATCCTCACGCATGCACGGAGTGAATCTCTCAAGAAAAAAAGCCAGTTAATGCAACCACAGGGCAAATCAAAAGGAATTATGACAGCAATATTATACAACAAAAACTCTTTTAACTCATTCACTGCCATTGACGGTTCGACGTCCAATATTCATTTGAACTATTTCTATTATTATATCTGTTTTCAAATGTACAATATATATTTTTTCTAGGTTTTCATACTCTTGTCAACAAAAGTGGAACTTTTTTTTTTAAACTAATAGAAATAGTTCAAATGACTTTTTGACGGCAACAGCCCATCAATGGCAGTGAATGAGTTAAGTCCTGAATCTCGAGACAAACCAAACTAAAGCTCAATAAAGAAGATACGGAGCTCGAGTCTCGACCCCGAGCTCCTTTGCAAGCGGAACAAGGTCACTTTCTTTGCGTTAATAGAAATTGTCTGTATAGCTTTTTGTGTCATCCTGCTAGCTCACTTTTTCATTACACTGGACTGAGCTCGGGTCGGCTCAGGGTTTTCACCTCGCTACTGCAGAAAACACGCAGCGTTGAACGCATCAGTCGGAACAAGTAGCTAAAAATTTTATTTGGGGGGAAAAACCGGCCATTGCAATAGTTTCACAATAGAAGACATTTATTGACTTTGACAAGAATTGGAGCAGGTCAAATTGTTAGGAACAGCCTATTTGCCACACCTTTAAAGGTAAAAATGGTCAACGTAACTTAAAAATTTGCTTTCTGTCAAGACACGGCATCTGTTGCCCTCCGATTGGCTGACAACCAAAGTCAGATAGGATAGGATCCAGCTCACAGGTCACCCCATGAGGACAAGAGCATTGCAGAAATGATTTCTGGAGAAATTGTGCTTGAATGCTGGATTTAAAAATATGGAATGATGTGGAATTACATGGAATGACACAAAATCATGTGGAAAGCGAGGGAATGATATTGAAAGATTTGGAATGATATTGGAATTGAAATTTGCATTATGTTGATGAAAATGTGGAAATGATATTGAATGACGTTGAAAGATAATATAAAGATGATGGATTGTATTGAATGTGATAGAATGATGTGACATTGGTGGGAAATGTGTAATATATTGGTGAAAAGTATGTAATGATAGTGAATATGGAATGGCGTAGAATGATATTGAATGACATTGACAGATATGGAATGATGTGGAATGGTATAGAATAAAATGGAATGATATTGGTGAAAAAAACCCCCAGTATGTTATTAACTCATTCACTGCCATTGACGGATATAAACATAAAAAATTCAGTTGAACTATTTCTATTAGTTTAAACATTTTCTTCCACTTTTGTTAACAAGAGTATGAAAACCTAGAATTTATTTATTTATTGTACATTTAAAACAGATATAAAATGTGTGATTAAGTCATGCGATTAATTACAATTAAAAATTCTTATCGCCTGACGGGATGATTATTACAAATTAGGGGCATTAGGTGATTAAAATGTTTAATCGTAATTAATCGCATGATTTCAACTCACGATGAATCACAAATTTTATATCTGTTCTAAATGTACAATAAACAACAATTCTAGGTTTTCATACTCTTGTTAACAAAAGTGAAAAAAAAAGTTCAACTAATAGAAATAGTTCAAATTTATTTTTGACATCTATAATCGTCAATGGCAGTGAATGAGTAAAAAATGGGGAATTTTTTTGTATGTGGTAATTTTTGTAATGTTGAAAATCATTCCAAAGGTGAATTGAATGAGCAGAAATTGCGGAATTTTTTATACGGATGATGTGAATATGTTGGGTTGAACGTGTCATTGGAAACTAATACTGATTTTTATTATTATTTTTTATCTTTGGAATGAGAAAAATAATAGCCTACATAGCGTGAATGTTTGCAATGCATTAAAGTTGAAATAGTGAAAATTGGTTAACAAATGTAGAAGTAGAAACAAGTCAAAAGAGTGTGGATAGTAAAAAAATAATAGTTACATAAACGGTGCAGAATAAAATATAACGGCTCACGGTAAATCATTATGGTGTAGTGCTCCACGGTGAAAATAAAGAAGACAAAGAGAAACCCTCTTTATCAGCAGACGAAGGAGGCAGGGAATGTTTGTCACGGCAAACAAACAAACGCAGTCAATCCCAATTCCCACAACGTTTTTAAAGCGGTGAAGTCGCATTACAAAAAATAGAGAGTGCCTCTTTGCTCGAGACGACTGCAGATCGTATCTTATTTCAATACAACTTTGATTTGTCAGCAACATGCCTCTGAGCAAGCACTTGTTTACACAAAAGATAAGCCCCCCCCCCCCCCCCCGCGCACGTTACTGGCGCTTGGCAACATTTGCATTCAATCTTCCGCTCAACAGATGGGCGAGCGCCGCTCGTGATGGCGACTTGACAGGCCAGCCGAGCGTACGACTGCGCGCTTGCGTGTGCGTGTGCGCGCGCATCTGCTCGGAATGGTTTCAGTTGATTAGACGGCCGCCATCAGGTATTGTGACAACCATTTTAAGGCTTCAGCAAGGACCAGCGGACCAAATGATGAGTGATGCGGGAAGCTCCACTTGGACTTGTGGCCATTTATGTCTGTCAGGTTTTTCCCGTCAAAATACACTTCTCACAAAAAGTTTGGCATATTTGACTTTTGGGTGAAATATCAGGATGAACCTAAAATTCGGTGTAACCTTTACCGGTGAACTTCATTTGACCTTCTCTGAACTTTTCAACGCATACATCAGACTGTTCAATATTTCAGTACTTTTTGCGCATCTCGCTACTCTCAAACAAGAAACTGAATGGCAAAATTTACAACAGGAAGTCCACTGTTGTAAATGTGTTTTGGGTTGGGTCATGGTGTCATTGAGCTGTTATGGTCCTGTATTTGTCCCTTGTGGTGATTGTTCACAGTTGCTATGCAGTCGCTAGGTCCTGTCCTGTATTTGTCCCCTGTGATGATGTTGTTAGTTGCTATGCAGTATAGTCCTGTCCTGTATTCGTCCCTTGTGATGGTTGTTGTCAGTTGCTATGCAGTTACTAGGTCCTATCTTCCAATTTGTTCCTTGTGATGACGTTGTCAGTTGCTATGCAGTTTATTTGGCCCTGTCCTCTATATGTATCATCTGATGATGTTTATGTTGCTATGCAGTTGCTAGGTCCAGTCCTGTATGTGTCCCTTGTGTTGATGATGTTGTCAGTTGCTATGCAGTTTCTTCTGTCCTGTTCTGTATATATACCATGTGATGATATTTCAGTTGCTATGCAGTTGCTAGGTCCAGTCCTGTATGTGTCCCTTGTGTTGATGATGTTGTCAGTTGCAATGCAGTTTCTTTGGTCCTTTTCTATATATACATACCATGTGATGATGTTTCAGTTGCTATGCAGTTGCTAAGTGATGCTCTGTATGTGTCCCTTGTGATGATGTTGTTAGTTGTTATGCAGTATGGTCCTGTCCTGTACTCGTCCCTTGTGATGGTTGTTGTCAGTTGCTATGCAGTTACTAGGTCCTGTCCTCTAATTAGTTCCTTGTGATGAGGTTTCAGTTGCAATGCAGTTGTTAGGTCCAGTCCTGTGTTTGTCCCTGGTGTTGATGATGTTGTCAGTTGCTGTGTAGTTGCTATGGTCCTGTATTTAGATTCTGTATTTTTCATGCTTAATTTGCCAATTAGCCTTTATTCTGTCATATAGAATGGAACATGGTCCTAGCTGGTATTACTGAGTTACATTTTTGTCAATAAGTCGAGGTTTCTTGGTCAAGTTCTTTCTCGGTCAAGTTCTTTCTTCGAGGTCATCTGCATCCAGCCCTGCTCATTTTTTTACTTTGTGTTTTGTATATAAATGCTCTTTGTTTTTTAACTTCAGTGTCCGGTCTGCTTTTGGGTTCAATTTCCGCACCTCACATGACAGTTACGTCAGGAATCATGTGTCAGATATGACAAAATCAATTGGCGTTTTTTGACATTGTTAACCGTAGACAGTCTTTATGAAAAGAAACACTCGTTGACGTACCCCCTCCCTTGAAAAAAAGAGAGCAAATTATTTATGTGCGACGCGTTGCTCCAACTAAACTCCCCATCATTCATCTTTTGGAGGAATCCCAAAGCGCTTTGAGGACGTTTAGCACAGTGCCAGTCAAAGCCACATTTGTATGGAAAACCCACGCTGAAGGTTACTCGCACCCCCCCCCCCCTCCCCCCGGAAAAAAAACGCTTTCGAAATTCTGATCAACTGGTTGATTCATGGGCTGACAGCCCCACTGGTTTGTTAGCGGGCCTTTGTCCAAAGGCCATGAAATTTCAATGTCAGCTTGTAATGACTAATTTAAGAAATAAAGGCATGCGATGAGATTGGTGCACTTTCTGCTGACCTGGCTGATCGATACGAACTAGCCGCCCCCGCGAAGGCTCACCCGCTGATGTTCAATTAGCAATGAATGGAAGATGGATTTTTGCTCATTTCAGTTCCTTGCTGGAATTCTCACCTTCACGAGTTTTGCAGCACTTTTGACTCAGGTACTATATTTTTTATTATACATTACTCATACTCCTTTCTCCAACAACGACAAGCAGAGTGTCCTCGGTTGCATGAATATTTCACAAGGTGCGATGCATTGGGTAGTTTGATTGTGCGCCAGAACATTGTGTGACCCGTCTGGACTCAAGCTGGATGAAGGCTGTACATTTTCCTGCTGGGTCCTTAGAAGCGTTCGTTATACGCGCGTCAATATCTTGGGTTGAACTTTAGCCTCAAATGCGCTTTCAATCTACTGTGGCTTTCAGTACAAGCTTGTGTAACAGATGGAAAACTGTCATTTCACTGATAGAAGTAAATATAAAGATCTGGCGCTGCTGAGTGCAGCGATGGGTGTGAGATGACGCTGGGGTTTCGAAGCTGTTATCTAGGGAACGAATAGCGATGTTGCACACTTTCAGACAAAAAAACACGACATCATTTTATCTTTATGGAGTGAGAGAGACCTTCTGCTTTTTGACTTTTACCTTTTTGGTCCCTTAGAATCCAACATTTAGCCCTTGAGGCCTTGAGGGACAGAAACTGACTAGGAAAAAATATTCAACTTAAAAAAAAAACGGCAAGGGTAGTGCTACAACAAAAAATCCTCAAGGCCCAAAATAAATCAAATTAAAATAAAATAAAATAAAGTATAGTGATATTAAAGTGATTAGGGCTCTTTGTCGGGGGAATTTCATGTTTTTTAAACTTATTGGAGGCAATTTTAAACATTTTCATGATGTAGGGTAAAACCCAAAAGAAAGACTCAGAGGCAAAAAAAAAAAACTTCCAAAAACACACACTGTTCAATAAACAGACTGGGTTCGGTACACGGGTTGGCAGCCAGCGAAGGCGATGGTATCCAAAATGGGAGCAAAGAGACAAGGTCAATAATCAAACAGGAACAAAAGCCCACTATGAGTCAGTACAGGCACGAATAAGGACCGTGGGAACGTGACGACATTGTTCAACAGACTGGCGACGAGACAGAAAAATTCTAGGTTTTTATACTTTTGTTAACAAAAGTGGGAAAAATGTTAAACTAGAAATAGTTCAAATGAATTTTTGACGTCTATAGCCGTCGATGGCAGTGAATGAGTTAATAAAGGAATTGCTTTTTTAAATACAATTCATTGATTAATCGACAAAATAATAATAAGATGAATCCATTATTAAAAATAATGATTATAATAACCACTGTAGCCCAATAAAATGTAATTACTGCTGGGTTAAAAATAAACCAATAGGGTACCCAATATGGGTTAAAAATAGCAAGAACTACTGGGTTTCAAATAATTTTTTAACCCATATTGGGTTATTTTGAACCCAGCAGTTCTTGCTATATTTAACCCATGTTTTTGTTTTATATATATATATTTTAACCCATATTGGGTAACCTTGAACCCAGCAGGTTTAAGGGTGTATGTTGGGACAAGCCAGAAGTGCTAACAACTGTGTGCATTCAAAGGGGGCGTGGCCTAGTGAGTGATATCACAAACACGAGTCACTGTGAGGCTCTCTGTATGTGAGTTTTGACTTGCGAGTCTTTTTGTGTTTCACTGCTTAATCCCGTTCAATAAACGTTCGAAAATGTCGAGGTCGACTGTGTCGAGGTACCCCCGCTACACTACATATGACTGGAAATGGAGATTTAGGGCAGTGTAGAATCAGGGTGTTGTCACGGCGCCACAACAGCCCATCAATAAGTCGCACCAAACTTTTACTCTCTGTCAGCCAAAATAGTAAAGATGTGCGACCATAAATCAAAGTTGGCATTCTGAGCTATTGGAGGGCCGCTGTTTTTATGTCTCCGGGGCCCATCAATATGACGCCGTGTGAGACACGGACGATTGAGTGTCGCGGCTCCGCGTGTGGCAGCGGGTGCACGTGGAGACGCCGAGACCCCGCCGGTGTTGTGCACGGTACATGATCAATTGGCTGCAGCCGGCGGGAAAAATAGCAGCTCCTCTGCGGGATGCCATTATTTCAAATCTTTGTCCAATTATATTAGGCTTGCAGGGCCAATGTGTGTGCGTGTGCGTGCGTGTGTGTGTGTGTGTGTAAGACATGCAGATTGATTATGCGGGGTTGAGAACAAGACCGAGGGTGTAATCAAAAGTGCTCACTGTCAGTAAATAGAGTTGGAGAGCTTGTGAGGACGGCTGGGAATACCCCAAGGAACGGTGCCAAGACTCCTCTTGATTCTTTGGATTGAGACTTTTCCCTCTGCTATGCTCTGACTGGGAACTTGATGGTCTAATTAAGTCCCGAGGACCAAACTCTGACTGTCTTCACTTTTTTGATTTCAGTGCTGTAGTTCTCAGTGGAATCACAGCGTGGCCAGGCTGCTGGCTTTTGCAGCCAGAGAACCAACTGGTGCTGCTGTTTATTTAGCGCCGCGCAAAGATGACGAGTTGGCATGAAATAAGTTTAAAAGTCGCTGTCTCGTCATCATCCTTGAGAAAAGACACAGCGGGGATGACGCAATAATTTGTATGGGGGATGAGTCACTCATTGGATTGTAACCAGAAGGGGGAAGCGAGACACTTTTTTTTTTTGTGTAAAACTCGAAATTGCAACGTGCGAAAAGAAAGAAACAAAACGAGGACAATAGCGCTGACGTTGGAAGGTCGTTGTAGGCTAAATGCTAAAAACGTATAATTTTTCCCCATAATGTCATAAGGCATTGACTTGCCCATGTGCAAGTTAAAATTGAGTAAACATATTGATTATTCATTTTTTTTTTTATGATTTATCATTATGTCTGCAGTGGACGAGAGACAGAAACCTTCTCTCCCAACCCGTTGAGACAGACGACCATTCGATTTTTTTTGTACACGGCACATCTGCGACGTGGCGCGAATGTCGGCGGATCCAGATTTTGCAAATTTGTCAACCTGGTCTCTGCCAAGCTGGGTGGTCTGGCGCAGGATAAGGGAAGTGGCGTTGGACGTTGCGTTGGGCGGAGTGATCTGCAAAAAATGCGAACATCGGGTCTAACCCACCGGCAGGGAAAACAAAGTTCGGTCAATTTGCCGACGTGGGGCATCCGCCGATTACCAGTCAGGGGAAGTCAGGGACATGTACCGATTAATATTGAATCGATACGGTACGACCGGCCTGCACGTGGATCGGCTGTTCGGGAAATTCTCGATGGCCGGTCAGGCTCTGCCGACCACATGCAGAACATGTGAGGTTCAGGATGTCTTTTAATACGTGAGACAAGTGGTTCGAGATCTGCTCAATATGTCCAGCGGCGCTATATAAATGATAACGAATAATGAAGGAAAGTAAACTGCTTTCTGTAAAGTCTTTTGAGAGTCAATATCCTTGAAGTCCACGTACTAGTTTGCTCTTTGTCCTTACGAGTAGGACAACTTTGGGGTACTTGCGGCGGCGGGCAGTCCATCAGTACAGATTGTCGGTCCATCAGTTCGTCACTGATGGATTCCCGTTTCCCTTGCGGACTGACGACTGACGGAAACAGATGGAATAAGCGTTGACGGAAGCGATTTTTCGGCCATCAACCGAACCGTCACGAACCAAAAAAACAAACAAAGACAACCCTGGCAACCCTTGTAAACAGTTTTTTTTCCCGGATTGGTCCTAAAATAGCGGCGATGAACTGCAAATTAGCGATGACGGAAGCGCGGCTAAAATAAAGAGGACGGCGTGACGGATAGACAATTGAAATTTACTGCCGTGCCCGATCACTGGAGATAGCCACTCTACTAGTGCACTGAATTGTGCTACTAGTGGGCAAATAGCGCGCTAGTACATGAACCTTAAGAATATTCTTTCCATACATTAGCACAATTGGCTCTGGCGAATAACGCATCCGTGTCAAACTGGTGTCAGCAGGATTAAAGACAAATGGCGGCTTATTAAGTGAGTGAATGTTGCAGCGCACACACACACACACAAACACCTGAGGATCAAAACAACTGCGGGGATTTGGAGGATGCGACTCCCATCCGCTATCCACCACGGGCTTTTATCCTCCTCCTCTTCTTCTTTTTCACTCTATTTCCCTTTTCAGCCTCTCCACTCGTTAGCTGGAGTGTTGCCGGCGTGCTAAACAGCCTCTTTTGCCACATTTCCAAGAACTTCAAAGCACGTTGGACGCGTACGCTCGGGAGGGGCTCCCCGCGTTGGGAGCCCCGCGTTTCTCACGCTGGGTCCCGAGGTCCCAACCGCGCGTATTGATATGCAACGGGGGGGCCGAGTCTCACCAGTCTGCTTTGACTTCCAATTTTTTTTCGTCTCGAATAATAAACCAGCGGCGTCAGTCAGAAGAGGATACAAAAGGTCAACATATTAATTAAAGTCTTTCCCTGCTTTCCGTTTGACATTTAACGCAGCGCCGGCGCCCTTTTTGTTCCGCCTGCCGTGTTTGCGTCCTTTTTTTACGAAAGCAGTAGGACTTTTTCTCACCTTGAGAGGGTCCCGGGAATGACAAATTGCCTCACGACGAGAACGCGGAGGGTTTCATTTTGTCAAGAGACCCTGGGATTTTTCTCCAGCTTTATGTCCGCAGCCACCGCATCGACGAGGACTCAAATGACAAGGGTGGCTCGAGAGGGCTTTAAACGCGGCGCGCAGCACGCATGAATGAGTAATGAGGTCGTAAAAAACGGAGGTGAAGCAAAATCTTGGATAATTTCAATTTCCCCCACTGTGACTAAGTGTCACAGCCTCATCCTTTTTTCACTCGCTGTTATTTTCCTTTTTTTTAATCATAGGAAACAACACCCCCACATGCAATTAAATGGCTTTTGTGACGAGCGTGTGCAACCTCTACATAAGGTGGTGAAGGTGAAGGATGCTGTTATTATTGCTGGATGTGAAAGCAAGACTGCCTCGCACTTTATTTATTTCATCAAAAGGTTTTTTGTTTTTTTCTCTCTCTCCCAATCATCACATAACGGTTTGAAATGTTTTCCTGCTCTATTTGCAAGCTATTAACAGTTGTCACAATGTGACCAGCTGACCTTCAGTAAATATGGTTCATACTCTCTTTCTCTTCTCTGAATATTCCACCTGACTGTGTAATTGAAAAAAGAACAAAATGGTGAAATGTGTTTACTGTGGGCGAGAGGCAGAGTGCATTTAGACTGGTCACGAGGTCAACCAAAGGGCACATATGTAAACTCCACGGCAGAGATTCAAACCCCCAACCCAGATCTGTGAGGTAAATGTGCTACCCACTACATCCAACCATTTATTTTCCACAAACTCCAAAAAACAAACAAACAGCTGGGTCCAAAAAAATTAACCCAATTTGGGTCAAAAATGGACTGATCCACTACTTGGGTCACGTTGAGCAAAGTTTCTGTTGTTTTACACAAAACAACCCCCAATAAAGATTAATTTTATATAAATTGTTTTGTTTTGTATGAAACAACATGGAAAGTTGCGTCAAATTGACCCAAGTCGTGGATCAGTCCATTTTTGACCAGTTTTTAGCGTGCACCATTGGTCCCATTTAAGCTCGCGGGTGCCTCTGGTCAATTGCAGCTGACGTTAGTCCTTTACTGATCAACAGACAATCAGAAACTGAGTCAAAAATAACGCAATTTTGGTCAAAAGGAACCAATACACCACTTGGGTCAATTTGACCCAAGTTTCTGGGTTGTTTTGCATTAAACAACAAACAAAAATTGGGTTGTGTTGTACAAAACAACTCAAGTAGTATGGTGGTCCCTTTTGACCCAAAACAATTGGGTTAAAAATAACCCCAATTGTTTTTGGTGTGTTGGGTAAAATCTACCCAAGTAGAGGGTCGGTCCAATTCTTTACCCAAATTGTCTCATTTCTGACCCAATAGTTTTAAGAGTGATTTTTTGGGGAGGTCCAATTTGGGCATGTATCTTTTTGGGTTAAATAAATAACCCAAAAAGTTGGGTCAGTTTCTTTATGACCCAATTTGGGTTGTGGTTTTTTTTACCCAGCTGTTTTTAAAGTTAAGCCAATTGTTTGGATTGAGAGACAATCTTTTTTTTTTTTTTAAATATATACTCTCTGAAAAAGACATATAAAAAAGACAACAACCCAACCTTGGTCAAAAATTGGACCGACCCGCTACTTTAGTCAATTTGAACTGAATTAGTCAACTTTCTGGGTTGCTTCATTGAAAAAAATGTAATAAAAATAATAAAAGTTTCTTGCCGGTGCCAAGTTGAGACTGGAGAGCGACCTCTTCGTTGGCCTCCTCGCATGATGTTTTTCTTTCCAAAGTGACCTTGAGGAGAGAGAGAGAGAAAAAAGAACGGCCTTTGTGTAAACATACTGCAGCACTTCAGTAATTACAGCAGAGTTTGCAGTTTGAATTCAAGACGCTTCCTCCTCATACTCTCCCCGACCGTACAGTAATTGGACGATTCCCACATTGTTTATCCCTTTATTTCCTCATATCTGCACTTAGAAGTCGGGAGTGTATACCCACAACGGAGGCTCTTCCTTGCATGGATACGAGTGAAAGGAGAAACAACATCGATCCAACATATATTATCGGTTAAACGAAAGCATCTTTGTTTTGACATTGACTTTTGTGTGTGTTATTTTTTTGACAAAACTGGGAGCTGAACTCATTAGCGAGCGGTAAAGATGTTTCTACTCCCTATGCGATGCAGAAGATCAATACCAAGTGGGATTTGTTGGACCTTCATTGATTCCACAGTGACAAGAAATCAATTTCAGTCATTAGTTTATTTTTCTGTATAGACGGTATATATTTTCATAATTTACACTTTTTTAATTATTTTTTATTAATTAAATCATTATTTTTCGTGGCAGACTGAGAAGTAAAACGAGTTTCAATCGCGTCACGGCGCTTGCCTGCAAATATTTGCACTTTATTTCTTCATCTCCCTGTTCAATAATTTATAGATCAAGGTTGGGAAAGCGCTTTGCTATCAGGGACCATTTCAGGTTTTCTAAAGTCCACCCAGGGGCGTACTTAATTCCTGACATTTGCTTTCAGGGTTACAAACTAGTTTGCGCGGCGCCGTAAAGATTTGTGGTCCCATGCGTAGTTACTAGCAAACTTGTTGTTTTTAATTTGATTTGATTATATTCATGGTCTTGAATGTTTTTTTTCCCATTCAAATATTGACTGTGATTATGAATTAATCACTACAATAAGTAGATTAGTGATAGACTTGGCCAGTGAGTTTTTATTGATCCAAGATACATACAAGGTGCCCCAAAAGTCACCAAAGGCTCCCTTTTCAATTTACTTCCCGGTATCTTTCAGACAAGACGTGAGGCCAGCGGCATTCGACAGCTTAAGCTTTGCCATTTTTTTTGTAAGCACATCATTCCCTTGCCCGCAGCTCGCCAATTGACACTGGAGAAGTGTTGGGAAATTGCCACCTGTCAAGAAGTTTTTCGACTGCAGTTCAGTGCCGGTTGGAGAAGATATCAGAATCGGAATCGGATTTATTGGTCAGTGAGGTAAAAAGCACACAAGGAATTTGTATTCACAATCGCAACCTGTCTGAGAAATCCCCCAAAAAATAAAATGGATGGATGGAACAATGTGGAACAGAGGAAGACAGAACGGGAAGCCTGATGGTTCGCTAGTTAGCGACCCAAATTTCCTGTATGAAAGAAATCAAAATCTTGAACAACCCGAAGTTGGTACAGGTAAAGCTTCATCAGTTTTGGAACATCCAATGACTCAAACCTTTGTTGATATATCTGTATATCTGTATATCCTAGCTGTGCTCCTAGCTTTGCGCAAATGCCTCCTCTAGGAGTTCAGTGTTTTCAATAAATGGTGGTAGTAGTTTGTCAACACCAGATCATGTTTCAAGAAACTTCAGATGGAAAACCTTGCCTTCTCAAAATGAGTGAGGGACAGAAAATATTCACGTCAATTTTTTGCACCACGCATTTTCCATGTCAGTAAGCTTAAATCTCAATAATACCTGAAACTATTCTTTGTCTTTCATGAGTTGAGGTCTTCAGAAAGCACTTCAACGCTGCTGATTAATTATACATTTCGACACAACAGCAAATGCATCTTATGCATGGTAATAATGAATTAGTCATCTTTCATCATATGCCACCCACATTCTTTTTTTCTATTTGTAGCATGAACACAATGCAGGCTTGCTCTTTAACAACAAATTCTGCCCGGGCCGGCCCTTCCATCCAATCCCTTTCAAAGCGTGATGTCATTGTCACTTGTGATAAAAATCCACATGCCATGTCGCCGCGTTGACCTTTTCTCAAAACGAGCCGACAAGTTCAGAGCTGGCTATTTGCGTCGACGGAATTACAGCCCCCCCCTCCCAAGGCGAGGTTAAATGGGCTGTCAACGAGTCGAGTGGGGCGACGTCTTCTTGGCACAATCCCGACCCAGTCATTGCATAACAAGGTGAAATAGAAAGCTATTGTCCATTCACAAGGAGCCGCGAGCACTCGAGTGAGCACAAAAAGGTACCGTTTGATAACACATCTAAAAATGTAAGCGCTAGTGACTGTTTGCAGATTATTGCTAAAAATGTGCTAACTATGCACAATTCATTTGCAGAGATAAGGGTTTTGGGGGTGGGCGTGGCTAAATGTTGCTTATAATGTTCGAACTTTGTTTGGCTCAGCAGTTATTAGTTTTTTTTTTTTTTAGTTTAGAGTTTGTTACCTGAGATTCTTTGCTACTTGGCTTTTTTAAGGATTTATTAGGTCGGACAATGTATATAAAATACACAGAAAAATCAGTTGGATTCTTGATCATTGGCATTGCATCAAATCCAACATGGAGCCATTCAAAAAGAAATAAGTGTTCACACCCTGTGGTTGTGTTTTTTTGCGTAGGTACTCCCAACGAAGAAGCGAGTGACGCCACGCCCTTGTTCAAAGCGTCTCCAGATGTCACGGAGCCTCATGTTTATTAATTGCAGACTATATATCCTGGAGCTGGGAGGGGGGGGGGGGGAAATACAATTTGCCGTCGTCACAGGAATTCATCCTTGCGGTTTGCGGATTCTACGGGTGTCTTTCATTTTTATAGGGGGGGGGGGAACGGGGGGGAGGGGCGTTGATCCCAGATCCAATTTACAGACAAGATGGAAAGCCAACACACAACCGGGGAGAGGAAAATAGTTGCAATGGACAAGTCGAAAGACGTCTGCGCTTCCCAGACTGATGGCTGATAATATCAATGTATACAGTACACGTTGCAATAACACTGCAATGGAGAATGGTTGTCCCAAATAACTTCCAATTTTGAAACTGTGATTGATTTATTATCATTATTATTTATAATATTAGAACAGCTGTAATCGAGAAATAAGTAGTATGGAAAGAATTGATTACATGATTTTGTATTTTAAAAATACAACATACTGTAACCGCGTATAGTCGTCATGCTAACAAATATCTCCTAATAGGAAAATAATTTAATATGTTTTATTTTTATTTTAATACAAGTCACAAAGAGAATATTCGATTTTTTATATATATATATATATATATATTTACTCAAAGTTGTAATTAGTTGCAATCAAGAAATAAGTTACACTATGAAAATAATTTTGATTAATTTACAAGCTGCTCTCAAGGAATAAGTTGTAATATGAGAACAATTAAGATCATTAATTCATTTTTAAAGTAATAGTTGAATCTGTCTAAAAATGACTCTTGATATTATGAGAATAATCTTGAATATTAATTTACTTTAAAAAAATAAAATTGGATAATTGCAACCACAAAAATTGTCATACTTTACTATGATGAAAATGTATTATTTTGTATTTTATCAATACCAAGAATCAGTGGCGGCGCCACATGGTGGCCAGGGGTGGCCCTGGCCACCCCTCGTCACTCTTTTCCCACCCCAGGTTTATCATTAGATTTTCTGATACTCTGACAAAATAATTTATATTAGCGACATAGTTGAAAAACAAATCTGCAATTGGTCTCAATGCAAACACTTTCATAATCTGCCTTCAGATAAGAACATTCGATGCTTACAGTCATTGTCAATCAAAATAATTACTTTCATACCATAACACACAAACATGGCTGAAAAGTCATTGTTTCATGAAATAAAAGTGCATTATATCCAGAATTGCACAAAAAAATCCACAGCACCCCCAATGACAAAATAGCCGTTAAAATCAGCCGTTCGCCCCTGCATCGACTATGCTTTGTTCGAGACAAAAATGAAGTATATCTTGAAATTAGTGAATTACAAACGTCCAAACCTGATGTGACAAGACTCCTGCAGACAGAATCAAAGCAACATTTCTCTATTACAACTGACTCAAAGTCCCATAAGCATGTTTACAATTTTTTTTTTGGGGGGGGGGGGGGGTGTGGAACGTTTGCAACAACAGGTTGGAAGCACATGAAAAGTGTGCAGCATGTGCATTATTCATTTCCAGGCTGCCGTGATCAAAGTGAGTCTTCTTTGCCACCCGACCCAGCGACACCCCTGCCTACCAAGCCAGGCTTACGTTGGTTGACTGACACAGCCCCTGTAATCCACCGTGCCGGAAAAAATTCCAATTTTCCCGTTCACGGATATCGCATAATCAGTGCTGCTTCATCGGGAAATGAACAGCAAGGCAACCAAAAATAATAACAAACATCATCAGGCATGCCTTCCGCATCCTTCGGAAAAAATAAATAAAAAATCCACATTTCCACTACAGCACACTCAAAGGTGTGCTTATCCGTAATCTCCTTTGATAGCACTCGTTTTAAAAAAATCCCCTCCATCAAGGAGAGGTGGGAAATGTTTTCTCGACTTAATGCACTCACCGGAGAATACGTTGCAGAAGCAGGAAGTAACGACGGCTAATGCATAAAGATGAAGGCAGGCTTTTTGAAGACAAAACCAATTACTTTGGCAATTTCCCAGTCGGGGAGTGGACAACGGGTCACTGTTTTTTTTTTCTTTAACAGCAGATGAAAAGGAGAAAAGTACAGTGGCGCCTTGAGATACAAGCGACCCGACTTACTTATCAGTTGAAGTTTACTATCGGATTAGTGCAAATGTTGCCAACAGTTTTTGGGGGTGGAACTTTCATTTACAAGCAATTTCTATCTTTTTTTTTCCTAAATGTAGATTCGATTCGATTATTTGTGTTCATTGCAGGCAACATATCCCAATTGACATCATCGCTAACAAAGACGTCAAGTCAAGTCAAGTACATGATAAATGTAAAAAAACAAGCTGCCTGAAAGGGAGTGGGAAGGAGAAAACATGCAAATGTATAAGTTCATTCATGCACAATTTTACAAAACAAATACTGAACGACGAAATAAATAGAAATCATAAAAATAGCAACATCTTTTTGAACGGCTAATTCCAACATTTCAATGCCAGCCCATGTTGGATTGCACATACCACATGTGTGTGTTTAACCCAGCTGTGCACTCTGATAAGCCACCTGCCAGGTTTTAGAAAAAAAAGAAGAAAAAAAGACGAAGCTGTGAGCCGACTATGAAAGCTGGAACTGATACGCTCAAACATGGAGCAGAAGCGGAAATCTCAGACACGGTCTGCGATATCGAGCGACCCTGTCGTTTTCATTTGATCCACAGGCGATAAAGATATATGAGATTTGATTTCTAGTTTACAGTAAATGACCAGATAAAGCATCCGTAGAGCGTTATTAAGAAAATATCAATTTTGTAGAACAAGATGTTTGTATCGCGTTTTGCCCTTTGCTGTCTGACGTGACGGAGCCGTCGATGCAGATGACCCCATTCTGGCACCGCCAGCCAGCAGATCATGAATCATCTCTCACCGGGGACTTGGCTGCTGCTGAAGCTTGTAAAACTCAAGCCTGAATGTCCAAAAAATCCATTTCATCACAAGACTTTTCTCTAGAAGAGGCTCTTATTCACGGAAGAGGTAAAAAAAATAAAAAATACAATGGGGAGATGAAAATATTCAATTAAACACTTCACAGTCTGGAGGATTTCGCCTGGCGACAAGTCGCCATGAGGGCTATCATTTTGCAAAAAATGGAGGGATGGTTATTACCTTAGGCGAGCGCTGAACTTTTTGGGGAAAACAAACGACAGCTGTTTTGTTCCAAGGTTGCGCCAGAATTAATCATCCATTAAAGGCTGGATAAACAAAATCACACCGGGAAGCGCTTAATGACTAGGAATAACTTGTGGAAAGTGGAGTCACTCTTTTAAAACACCATTCGATACGTGGGGGGGGGGGGGGGGGGAAAGAAGAAGGTAATAACTTGGCAGAGCAGTGATGTGTAATAAAGCTAATACATTCAAGTTATTAACCTGGTGATTAACATATTCATAAGGGTCTTAGTCATTTGTGACTCGATTGCATGTGGCAGACGATGCAACAAAATTAGCGTCAAAGCCAAAAGTTGAAAAGGTTATTTCAGCAAGTTCATTTAATTTTCCGATCAGCTGTGACCTTCCGACGGGCACATCGTGTATGCACCTGTCATCACCACAGCTCGAGGAGAAAAGCGTCTACCTTCAGTCTCCCTTAATCGGATGCGACAGTGATGTTAAAGTGGCAGAATTCTCCGGGGTTGCACTCGGGCATGCGGCCCACTTTCACCGCGTGCCGCCGCAATGTGCTAATAGGAGGTCGGCCCGCGTCACGAGCGAGTGCGCGTCGGAAGAGAAACAGTTACAAGGAGCTACAAATGCAAGATTGGATCCCGCCAGGGCCTCGTCTATGTCATGAAAGTTGTAAAAAGGTCAACTTTTGACTGCGCTTGAGGTGCATTCATGGCCTACCAACAAAAACACGACATATCAAACGCAGATGGGGGAAAAAAATGGCAGGAATGGAATAAACCAGGAGTCTGCAAACTGCAGCTCTGGAGCGATGTTTGGCTTTTTAGTCCCTCTCCTGTGGCTCCCTGTGGATCTAAAAATCTTTATCTTTTTTTTTTAGATAAAAAATTCTAAATGAATTAATGATTTAGATAGAAAAAAAAAAGAATAATTAAACATTCAGAAAATGTCAGAGTCCCAATTTTTCAGAAAAGAGAGTTGAAAGTTGCAAATGTCAAAAAAGTGATCATAAAATCTCCAAAAAGGAAGAGGAAAAGCAGAAAATTATTATAAAATCACATTAAATTGTCAAAAATGACAGGACATTGGAATAAAAAAGTCGTTCAAAAGGTAATCATAAAACGTCCAAGAAATCCTGAAATCACCATAAAATGTCTTTGCAATTCAGATAAAAAAAAAAAAAAAAAAAAAAATATATATATATATATATATATATATATATATATATATATATATATATAAAATGGCTATAAAATGTCCAAAAACAAAATAAAAAATCACAAAAAATTACCATAAAATGTCCACAAAATTGCCCCTCCCCCCAAAAAATTGGTAGCAATTTTTTATATCCAAAAGTGGAGAAGAAATTGAAACTCAAATGATTAGATGCTGCATATTAGCTCTTAGGCCCTCGCTACATTAGACGAACACTAACACACTGTTTAGTTCATCATACTGTTCAAATGTTTTACGGCTCCAGACAGATTTTTGTTATTTATTTGGCCTAAAATGGCTCTTTTGACATTTCTCACGAGACAACATAACTCCACCACTTAAGGTCAGTACAACTCCTAACCCACCAATTTGACAGCACAACAATAACGTTGGAATTCCTTTTTTTGGAAGAAACACTGCCACTCCAATTGCAAGTTTCTCAAAATAAACCGAACCGCAACACCCACGCAAGAATGTAAGTCAAGAATCTCAAGCATGCTATGCATGCAGCTTGATGATAGGTAGGAAGTTTAGATGAGGAGACGCGCATGGCTGTAATTAAAAGTTTTTAAAGGCGGGACTTGCCGGAAGGCTTGCATATTTTAAGACCAGACTGCTGCGCTTTTAGCATATTTTCAAAACGAGCATTAACCGAATCTCCTTGGATTTATCTCTGCAAAAGTCAGCAAATACTTTGCTTTCAAAAACGAAGGGCTCATTTTTTTTAAATTAATATGATGAGGCTTATAGGGAGTAGGGACGTGTCAGTTAAATGAAGCAAATGTTCAATGAGAGATGAAATCACTGCAGGGACGCATGAATTAAACACCTACTTTAAAAGTTCTCCCTCTTGATAACTTGAAAGTTTCTTAATAAGGCAAACGGGAGGAGGAGGAGGAGGAGGAGGAGGGAATAACTTGTTTCATAATTTCCCCCCGTATTCATGTTTGTCATCATTTTGACTATGCACAAATGTATTAAACATTCATGAGAAGATTTCCTGTCCGCTGTTTAATTAAAACACATGCACTTTGTATAAAAACGTTCACTGCCTTGCAAACGTCAAAAAAAAAAAAAAAAAACGGCTTTAATTAACATCTCTAAATATCCGATATGCATCCCTATTCATGTGTAAAGGCATTAATCACGCTGTCAACAAATGTGCTTTTTTTTTATTGGCACTATTTATCTTGTCATTTGCAAATGTCAACGCTGTAAGGCCTTTTTGTTGTTGTTGATGCGACAGCGATGATGCAGTACAGTCAACAAAAACACGCCGTCAAACATCTGATGGAGGGATGATGCATTAGCAATGTTTCACCCCCAAACCCCTCAACTCTTAGAATAGAATGAGAGAACAACTGACTTGTAATAAATATTCCAAAAATACTTAATATAATATTTTTGTGTAAATATGTTATAAACCTGTATGATGTCTGTTTGGTCTCTTGAGGTCTCCCTGATTTTTTGGATTTGTTGGAATTTAGATGTTTCTGGAGTTGGTGAGGAATTCTGGTTGGTGGCCCGGTGGGTGGGGTCTGGCCGGTGCTGGATTTCACTTTCCTTTGTTTTCTTTGGTCCTCTCGGGTCTCCTGACGGCGGTGTTCGGTTTAGGTGAACGGTATGGGATTTTTTCTAATAGGTTTTTGGTGAGCTAACTAATACACGCACGCACATACACATGCACATACTCACCCAAATACAAAAAAAAAAAAGAGCAATGACATTACCGAACGAACAGAGCTCTTTTTGAAAAAAAAATAAAATATATATATATATATATATATATATATATATATATAGATTTTTTTTAAATTAAATAAAAAAAAATAATAAAAAAAATTAAATATTTTTTTTTTAATAAACCTGTATGATAATGATGACAACGTGATTATTAAGTTACCTCATGACTAACTTCATACTCCTATTTCAGTAACTGGTATTGAAAAAATCAATGAGGCGTCCCACAGAGTTCCATCCTGAATCCATTTATCTTCTAGTAATACTGTGGATTCTTCTGGGTCTCTCTCACGTTTGTATTTTTTTTTTGGGTGCCTTTTTTGCTATCAATTTTCAGATTTTTGTTGTTCTTGTTGTTGTTTGTCAGTTGTGTGGACATTTTATTGTAATTTTTGGGATTTCTTTTGTTTTTGGACATTTTATAGTTACATTTTAAACATTTAGTTTTCTGTCTTTTTTTTGTTTGTTTAAAAAAAATAATTCTGACTTTTTATTTTGTTTTAGGACATTTTATGGTTACTTTTAAAACCTTTAAAAAAAGTATCTGAATTTGTGGGCAATTTAATGGCAATTTTCTGCTTTTCCTCTTCTTGTTTGGACATTTTAAAACTTTTTTTATTTACCTTTTGTCACTCTTAAAAATTTGGACTGTGGCGTTTTTGAATATTTAATGATTCTATTTTTCATTAGTTAAAGAATATTTTATCTAAAAAAAAAAAAGAAATGTAATTTTTTTTTATCTCTACAAATTATTATTTTTTAGATCCACACGGAGTCAAATGCGGCTCCAGAGACGCAGGTTGCAGACCGCTGATCTAGGACTAGTGACTAGTCATACTGATATAAACTGTTAAGACTTGTTTATGCGCTCTGAAAAACCTGTCCATTGTGTTTACTGACTTGCAGTATACTAAACTGTCTATCATCTTTCTTGCATTGCTGCCTTCCTCCATAATTAGGTTATTAAAAATTCAAATTGAAAATGGGAACAATTGACAAGGTGAAAGTGCAGCTAGGCAATTATCGTCACAAACAGACGTCAGAGGGATTTGAGAGTAATTAGCCGGGACTTCCCTTGACCAAACACCGTCCAAGTTCGTCAAGCGTGCCAGAGGACAAAAATGGTGAAGCGGCTGAACTGTATAAGCAATCACTGGGTCCCGCCATAAGACTGGCGTTCTTCATTAGCATCTCGTTACTGCTCAACAGCTGAAACTACCGCTTAATTGGAGCTCATTTTTGAATTTATTCATGGGTTGGTGATTGCGGCAGAGAATGAAGGAGAACTGGCTCCGTTGTCGACTTGCATTATAGATGCTGGACAAAATCTTTTGTAATACATTAGAAAATTAACTGACTCGTAGCCCAAAAAAGAATTGAAGCAGTAGTTGTTTAAATTTATAGTACATACCACTTCACGATTACGATAGAGCGTTATAATCTCCTAAAAACAGTTTCGTTATGTTAATATATTTTCAAAGTATATTATTATTGTGCATTAATAAAGTGTATTATATGACGCTTACACTAGAATAAGCATATCACTACTGGAGAAAACAATTGGCCTTAGGCTTAGGACACAACCCTGAGGTACGCCTCGCTGATATTTTCAAAAAATCCCAAAATTTTTACTGAAATATGAGTAAAAAATTGTTTTTTGTTTTTTTTACATCAGAACAGCTATTTAGCTATAAATGTGGGCTCACTTCATACCGTTTTGAAACTTTTCTGTTAGCTGCTACTGTGTACAATTGATAGAGACACGACTTAGTAAAACGAAAGACATTTTTAGTACAACCATTTATACAACAATGGAGCCAAATGTGTTTGGCAAATAGAGTTCTTGACGACTTGAAGCTTCGTACATTGCAGGTGCAATAATAATACCTCATTTATAAACTATTTTTACACCCTTATTGCAGTGCGATTAAAATAAAATTGGAAAAATGCAAGGAGGTAATATTGTCGATTTTTTCAGGTGTAGTTACGCAGCTAAACCACAAGAGTGCTTATGAAGTTGACTTGTAAACAATGAGTACTGTAGTGTGTTTATTCTGTTGACTCAGCATAATGATCATCTCTTAGACAGAACAGGTACTTGGCCTGGTAAAAATTCGGATCAAATGATTGCCTATATCTATATTTGTACTCTCAATTGCATCAAAATGTTTGTCTCACATTAGCGTCAAAGAGGCACGCACTCTTTTTTGATTAAACAAATATTTTGTCAACCCTCTCATGTGTCACAGCGATGCACTTAAGCGAGCTGCAAATGAACGGCAACGCTCGGCCCGTACGTCGTAAATCAGACAGGACTAATCGAGTTCTCCCACTTAAACGGATGAGTCTCTGCTGCTGCCAAACTCGCTGAAGCGAGTCAACACTCACCCGAGTTAAAGGATGTTGTGAACATGCGCTAATACAACATAATGGAGTTCTTCAGACGAGCTTGTATAAACGGGTGATGAATTCCGGGTAAGGGACACACAATTGCATTATAAATGTTGTGTGGATGGATGTTCACGTGGACACCACAGCCAGTGAATGAAACTGCATGTTAAACGAGAACATTAGTGGCCTTAGAAGGTAACCCTGAGGGGTTCCTCACTGTCATTAACATCATATCATCAATAACTATTACTTAAATATGAGAGAATTTCTTTTTAGCAAGAATTGTGTTCAATGTGCATAATATATGGATGAAATCATAATCTGTACTAAACTAATATGCTATTTGGATTTGCAAAGTCCACCATAAACTTAAGACTTCAACAAGCGTCAAGCAAGTAAAACTGAAAGTAAAACTAGTATTGTCTGTCTTTGTGCCCGTGGCTAAGTTTGGCTGCAGGTTATAGGCCGTAGCAGGAAGTAAATAAAGCTGAAAGAACGGAGTTCATTTATTTAAACGCTTTAAAGAATTTAAATTAATCTCCAGAGTTAACGCTTTCATTTTGACAGCCCTAAAAATAACCATTTCACTGTACTGCCATTCGAGCCTAGAAATTGGAAATGCAATATGAATGTCAAAGTTACTTTCTCTTTTATTTTCTACCATTTAGGTTTTTTGTTTTGTTCAGAACGTGTTTAAACAGTCATTTTTTACTAAAGTGTGTTTAAATAAGATGAAATGTGGGCGGATCGAGCTGGACAGAATGCACCAGATATCTACCAGATTTGAATGCAGGAATATGAGAACACAAGGGGGACATGCCGTCTCGCCTGTGGGAACGCCACCGGCTTCATGGCAACTGGAGTCCTTGAACCACTGAATACTTTTGTGTCAACAAACCAGAACTACCGTAATAGTTTCTAGACAGCTACTATCGTATGAGGTAACGTTAATATTTAATTTATTGAATTTTCTTTATCTTCGTCTTCCCTCTTCTTCTCTTTTTCGTCTCTTTCTCTTACATGTTTCCTATGTGACGTTCTGGTCTTAACATTTTTCCCTTGGCACTGATATGCATTCATAAAAAAAAAATAATAATAACAAAGACACGCAACCTGACCCACGCCAAGTCACAGTCGTAACATGATCATTTAGACTCCCCCATTGTAAGTGAAAACAAGTTTGACCAGAACATTTTACAAACATCACATCCTCTTTGTGTATTTAACCTTCAAGATGTGCTTGGAGTTTATTGAAAAGCACAACAGCGAAGTGAAATCCTGTCATCTGTATGATTTTAAGATATAATTACACCCGATTGGCAACATTGCTGCTGCTGCTGCTGCTGCTGCTGGTGTTGCAATTTCGCAATTTAAAAAGGCAATCGTGCATACATTTGCATGAGACTGCTATTTTGTTAGCATTTAGTAAAAATGTCAGATCATTTCTGGGCTGCTATTCAACAAACGTCCCACCATAAATCCGTTTTAAAATAAATATACACATTTTTGGGGAGTTTTAGAGAAGAGGGTTTGGAATTAGCTGTTGCACGACTTTACATATTAATATTATTTATATTTATATAATTTTTATATTTATATTTTTGTCATAGGTAAGATAAGGTTATAATATTGCTAATTACAAATACTGTATGAATATGAATAGTTTAGTGTTATAATAAGGGTTTAAAGTGTATTTATTAAAATGAGCGTAGGAATTAATTTATGGATGTTCATATTGAAAAGTAATCAAATATTAATGATAACTACATTTGGTAGTTAAATATGGCATTGTGACAAGGTGTAGGCTATAAATGAAATATTGTGAATAGTATCATATTTTATTTTATGTATAGATAGATGTGAATATTCCTAAATGCGGTTGTTATAATAATAATAAAATAAATATATGAGGGCAGGAATAGATACATTTATACTTCCTCCTACTTCTTCCCCCCCCCATGTATTGATTATTTCTAACTATGTTTTGCACTTCTGTCTTTTATATCTCTTGCAGGTCATATTTTGCCCACTCCAAGTTACTGTGTTATACGGTACTCTTATTTTTTTTTACGTATGAGCGAAATTATTCTGATTATTTTTTAAAACAGGCACCGCTTAAGGATGAAATCTTGCAAGCTCATGCACATCCAATGATGAACAAAGAGGGGCTGTGTTGCCGGTCAAACAGTAGTCACTGAGTCAACACCGACGACCAAGCTTGACCGTGTTGAAGTTAAGAGATCGGTGAGCACGATTGTCGCACCGCTGGCTTTGACAGCAGTTTGTGACATTCAATATTCAACTTAAATAACTTGATAAATATAGTAGAAACCGCATAAAAGGATTTTCTTGTTTGTATAGTAATAGGATACAATATTCTGTGGGCCTTGTAAAACAGCCGGGAGCGAAGGGGGTTGCTTCAGTGAAAATGGCAGCGAGTGAATGAGATTTAAGTGGCAAAATAATAAATAATAAAAAATAAATTCAATATTGCACAAACATATTTTGGAGGCTCGATCCAAATGCAACATCTCAACGGTTTGTTAAGATTGACGGATGATAAGTGACATCACAAGCGGCAGAACGTGTTTAAAGCCGCACCCAGGATGTGATGACACAGGTGATTCCAATTGTTCAACAGACAGTCTGTTTTTCTGACAGAGTAAAATCAATAATGCTTTTTTTGTTGTTGTTCTGCTTCAGATCATGCATAGTCCCTCTCCTGGAAGAAGATATGTCAACAATCTCCCCAGAGCAATGAGCAATGAGCAATGACAACAGGTAAGGTGAGAATTAACCGCACGCAAAAACAAAAACCTGACCTGACCTTCAGCATATTACCTTAGCTACTTTGGGTTCTACAGTAGAAAGTGCTGATATGGCAACTTGACAAGTCATGTAAAGAGTGACTGACATGCACAATTTGCTTGACTGAATTAGTTCAACCTCTCCACTATTTGATATGTGACCATTTTTGGTATGCCAAATAAAAAAAAGAAAAGATGAAGAAGGAATTCATTTGTTTACAGAGTGACGTGGTCTGACAAAATAAGATATTTTTCAAGCTGTTTTAACTCACATTTGTATTGAAATAAATTCTGGCACTCTTTTATAATAAATAGATAACTTCCTTTCATTTGATGGAACAACACATCTGCTGTTCCTACCAGAATTTGACCAATGGAAGATGAGATTTGCGGGCTTAGGGTTCGATCAAGTGGATCGCTCTTCTACACAACAAAGTCGTCAGCGCCGGTGGACTATCAATGACAATTTAGGTGGGAGGAAGCTGGAATGTGGATGCCCCACCAGGTGGACACCCGGGGCAAAGCTCCAATTAGCTCTGCCTCTGTACACACCTGACTATTGTTTTTGTTCTTGCCACTCCTCACAAGTTTCTGGCCAAATACTGGTACTCACTCATTCGCAGGTTTCTATTTCCTCGACACAGTTACCCGCAGGACCTGGCGGACTTGTCTTCAGCCCGGGTAAAAAAAAAATTTTTATTCTGTGTGTGAGTGTGTATATACCTATATAGCCTTTATCGTGCCAGCGGTTGGCTACGTTCAAGGTAGCACAGGTTGTGTTTGACAAATAAACATAATTCCATGCATTAAAGTAAAGCATTTAATGAATGTTTGCGTATAACATTTAGAATATTTGTTCATGTCAAAATATCTGATTAGAAAAAGAGCAGGATGAGCGTGTGCAGTGGATCAAAAGACGTCCTCATAACATTAAATGTCAAAATAATTAATACATAACCGGTGGTGGTGGTGGTGGGGGGGGGGGGGGTTAGATAAAAAAAGCGATTTGTTGTTAAGCGATTAATCGTGATTAATCAAAATTCGAAGATGTGATTAATCTGATTTGAAAAATTATCGTTTGACAGCTCATATATATATTATATCATTTTAATTGTTTTAATCAGATTAATCACATCTTAGAATTTTGATGAATCCTGACCAAGAACAAGCACATTTGACCAAGAACAAGCACATTTTCCCTTGGTTTGAGATATGAAATCTTGGTTGAATTGTATTTTTTCTTTTTTCTTTTTGCAGATGACCAGTGCAAGTTGAACCCAGCCTCTTGTTCAAAGTCTGCTGGATAGGCTCCAAATCACCTTTCACCCTAACGAGGAGGAAAGCGCTACGAAAAGTGGATGGACATAATTAAATGGAATATATTCTGAATTCTTAAAAATAGACTGAAACTATGTGTCCGGCCACAAGAATCAAGATGAATTCCACGGTGAAGGTGCTAGCCGTGCTGCTAATGGTCACCATTGTGTGCGTGTACTTCAGCGATTTGCTGTCCAAATGTATTCTGGACGCAAGTCGGACAGAGGACGACCGCTGGTTCGCGCGACACTTCGACAAATTCGTCCAACCGTTTTTAACCGAGAAAAACAGCATTTCAAAGGATGCTTTCGACTGGTGGAAGGCGAGTACGGCAAGTCTCGATTTGCAAAATCATACTCGATTATCACTTCAGCTCATCGAACCTGCTTGTGTTTACGTATCAGCAATTGCAGCAGCTGGAAAAGCAGAGCTTCGATTATTACCAAAGGGTAGTGGAAGGCTTGTTGAAGACGTTCCCGGCCATCTCGAAGGGAGCGGAGCACTTCAGGACGTGCGCAGTGGTGGGCAATTCTGCAAATTTGAAAGACTCTCATTATGGACAGCTGATCGATAGCCATGACATGGTGCTAAGGTAAATCACATACAAAAACTATTCACTTCATTTCGTACACTTGCACACCTCAGCTTGTAATCACATCTCAAATCCTCTTTGTGCATCGAAATTAATGGAAATGTCATTAATCCATTCCAGCCTTCCCCCAAAATAACATTTTAAAAACTTCATTGTAATTTTAATTGGGAAAAAAAAAGTACTCCATACCGTAATTCTTTACTTTATAAAAAATATGCAGTTATTAGTACATGATTAAATAGAACTGAAAATAACCAATCAGTTTTCATCACACTGCATCAAGTAGGCCTGCCTTGGGCACCTTGGGGGAGTACACAAGTCCTGCCTACAAGTCATTCTATGGAGAGGATAAAGAATATATGGCTGAGTACTGTATAAAAAAAAATGCTAAATTTATTTTGTATCCTTTATTTTGTATCCGGGCACCCACTTTTTATCTGACAGCTATAGCCATTGTGAAAACGTTTTAGTTAAAGTCTGTTCTATTCTGATTCATTCTACTGTAATTAAATTTCATTGTAATTTTGTTCAATGTCATCTTTGACAATGTAGCAAATTATAAGTTGACAGTAATTAAGGCAGATAAAAAAAAACAAAAAAAAACACACACAATCAATTTCTGGTTATTTGCCTTTAATGCAAGCCTAATACACAAACATTTATAAATAAATAAATGTGTTTTTTTATAGCAATACTAATGCAATTGTTTTGCTTGTGTATTTATTTATTTTTTTAAGTCTTGGGAAGAGGACCTTGAGAAAATCGTTGCATATTAAGTCGTACTATTGAAAAAATATATATTTTAGCAATTAAACTGATAGGTCAAATGTTTTTCTTACAATAACAACATTCTGAACAAACATCCTCACTGAATTACGCAGAATGAACAAGAGTCCAATCAAAGGCTATGAGGAAGACGTGGGCGCCAAAACGACACATCGCCTCATGTATCCAGAGAGTGCCGTAGACTTGGACAACATCACTCATCTTGTGCTGTCCCCTTTCAAGATCATGGACATGGTGTGGCTTCAAGAAGCCCTCACCACGGATTTTCGTGGCGAGTGAGTCAAATTATTATCTGCTGTCATTGTTTACCTTAATCCAACGAGGCCTAATACGAGAGATGCATCAGAAATTAAAATACGTGGCGAGTAATTGAAGGGTCGCTTCATCCGACAGGAAAAAAAAAAGACTCCGCAGATGTGCATGCGATCATTTTGGCATTCCCGAATGAGCTCAAAGGAGAATGGTATTTACTGATACGCAACAAACATATCAACTCAACACTTCTGTTTTTGCTCCCATTTTTTTATCAGATCAACTCAAAGATCTAAAACTTTTTCACAAACATCTGAATCGGTGATAGTGAGCACTTCTCCTTTGCCAAGATAATCCATCCCAACCTCGCAGGTGCGCCATATCAAGATGCTGATTAGACAACATGATTAGAGTGCACAGGTGTGCCTTTAGACTGTCCACAATGAAAGGCAACTCTGAAAGGTAAGAGAAATGGTGATATTGTGTATGTGGAAGATGTTTCAGATCAGTTCAATCTCATAAAAAAAAAATGGGAGCAAAAACAAAAGTGTTGCGTATAGTATTGTGAGAATTCACTCATTCACTGCCATTAGCGGCTATAGACGTCAAAGATCCATTTGAGCTGTGTTGGCAGTGAACGGGTTAATGATAAACGCGTCGGGTAAAGGTTTGTTCAGAACTTTTCGCTACTCACCTATTATTGTGTAACACATTGAACAATTCCGTTAGGACCAGTCCCATTCTCTCTGGTGTCCTTCCTGAAAGCAAAAGCAACACACCCTTAACAAATTTATATATCGACTTGTGAGCAAAGAAAATAAAACACAAGGGCAAAAGTTCTTCCAACAAAAAAAGTGGCATATTTTTAGTGTATGCCAGGGGCCGCTAAAAATAATGTATGGCGAGCCACAAATGGCCCACTGCATGTAGTTTGGACATCCCAATGTACAGTATATTCGTCTGTCTGTCTTACACTGCCCCCAGGTGGCCTAGGTGGGCAGCAGCACACCAGCCATTAAAAAACTGGTAATAGTTTAATTCTTTTTAATTATAGCTTTACGATATTAACTATTTTTCTCATTTAAAAAAAAAATACTCTTTTTTTTTTTGGAGCCTGGAATCAATAGCACTTCAATTATTTTCAGTATGTAGACAAGAAACAATTGAACGAAAACTTTTATATAAGTTTATGTAACCCTTTGTGTAATTTCCGCCAGGACATACGAACCAGTTCGGCATACCATTCGGGCCAACAAGAATCTGGTGAGTATTGATTTTCAAAGGTTGGATTTCCATATTGAATTGTTATCTAATCAGAAAGATTTTGTTTTCACTTCATAAAAAGGTGATGGTGCTTAATCCAGGCTTCATTGCATATGTTCATCGAACGTGGCTGGGAAGAGAACATGGCTATCCCTCCACAGGCATCTTGGCTGTGATTCTCGCCCTGCACACGTGTGAAAAGGTGCTTCCTGTTTTATTCTAATATTTCAATATCCATAAATATGAGTCATGTATTGGATGTGAATCTGGTTCCTCAATAGAATTTATGGTTCCTGCACGAAATTAGTAAAAACAAAGTGTTTTTTTTCTTTTTCTTTTGTGTTGGGGCTAAATACTTGCCGTTACAGGTCCATGTGTTTGGTTATGGAGCAGACAGCGATGGAAACTGGAGTCACTACTGGGAAAAACTCAAGAATCCAAAACTCGGAACTGGATTACACTATGGAAATGAGGAGTATCAACTGATCAAAAAGCTGGCTCAGGATAAAAAAATATATTTTTTTGAAAACAGCCTTTCCTAAAATCGTAAAAACATTGAGTAGTTGCCATCGTGGAAATGTTATTTTCAAATACTGTATGTAAGGTGGATTTATTTTCTTTCTTTTTTTTTTGCACGGCAAAAACAAGGACGGTTTATATATTATGAAATTCCATCTTCTCTGAAAGGCTTGAATAAATATTTGCACTGAATTGTAATGCCAAACAGTTTTCTTTGGGAGATTGACGCTCAAAACAAACACGTTAAAACACATTGATAGCACAAATTTAGTCAATTTTATTAATTATAATCAGAAGACTCCCAACGTGTTAAACACACAGACAAACTACATAATAAAATAAACAATGTCTCCCAGGAATGCCTGCCAAATGTTTATGAAGTGCTTAACAAAGAAGAGGCAGCTCTTACCTCAAAATGGAAATGTAGTCAAATTAACTGTTTACACTGTCAAAATCCAAGGTCAAGTGCCTGTGCCACTAAAATAGCTCACAACAAGGAATGCAAAATTAATTTCGATTTAGTACACCACATGCATGTTTTGGCACCCTCACTACATCATTGCAAACTACAACCACAGCAGTATATGCATAAAAAGGAGGCCAATAGCATGTGTAAAAGGTGAAGTGTAAATGTACTGTTGGACTATGTGCCTCCAAGTGCGCTCATAAGCGAAGTGCTGCCATCTAGTGGTGACATGCGGTAAGCGCAACTTAAAACAAGGTCTGCCAAGGTTCATTTTTTTTAAAGAAATATATGAGTAGTTATTGGTATTTAGAAGAGAAACTATTGATGCTCTCAGTAATGAAACTTTTTTTCAAATAGAGTTACTTTTAATTGGCATGTGGTAAGACATTGAAAGTGAATTGAGAGATTTGTTTCTAAATAAAGCATACGTTTGAAGGTAATTGTTGAAAATATTAAGTTTCTCAACATAAAAAAAAAAAGGTTTCATAAAGAAATAGGTCATTGGACTTGCTCTTGGTGGTTGTCCTGTGGTCTTAGTTCCAAGCCAGCGCACGTAAACACCCTTCTCTCAGCTACTTCGGTAGAGGATTCCAGCTGAGTGTAGGATGTTTACATGAACTGAGCCCGGATTTGAGAAGCAAACGAGTCTTGGTCCATGGCGGCGGAGGCTGGAAGTAGCAGGCGACGGCAAACATCAGACTGAAAGCTCTGTTGGGTAGACAGCTTCCAGTCGGGGATGTTTACAGCCCCTCCGCTACCTGGGGCCACTCAATGGTTTTGGGTGGAATGTAAAGAACAAAATCCTTTAAAGCAACAAGAAAAAAAAGTCATAATATTACAAGATTTTTTTATGTCTGAATTTTATAAGTCAGAATGTTACAAAAATAAATTCAATTCGCAAAAGCTGTAATGTGAAATGTGATATGTTAAGTTATAACGTTATGACAAGTCTTTACGAGGAAAAAAAATACAAGTAGGGAAGGGTGAGTACCAAGTACAAGTGTCGGTGCCAATTACAGCCTTATTTTAAGGTATCGGTACTCGTGACAGTGGCCAATACCAGTATCAATCGCCCTCTTGTGGCCGTTTTACGATCAGGATCTAGAAAATAGAAGAACAGAAAATTACCATTAATTTCATGTAATTTTATATATTGGGATATATAGTTTTTTTTAATTTATGATTTGTCATTGTTTTTCTTTGGAAATGTTATGTATTGAGTACTGGTACTGGCATCGCTTTGAAAAAAAAATGTGGTATTGAAAATCCCTACTTATGAGAATAAAGTTATATATTTTTTTAAACGTAAAGCTAAACGAATATGTATTCAATGTTCTGGCAAAAGTCAGAACATTACATCTTATTCATAATTATATTTTGAAACATATTGATAAGTTGTGCATATATTATGCACACGTTTGTGTTTATATATTTGTGTTTATAATATAGCTACATATGCATGCACACACATTGCTTGCAATTTGACGCGATCCACCATTTTAGTTGTCGTTTCCAATGACGCTCGTTACATTTCACTTTAAAACGTAGCGAGTTAGAAGAAGAAAAAAAAAGTCTTGACGTCACGGGAGTCGTTGCAAGCGTTTCTCCGTCACCTTGGCAGCTGCGACTGCGTGACCTCTGCATGTTTACGTGCGTTTATGTCAAACGCTTTTGTTGCACGCAATAAAGCACGCCGTATATTTCTACGTTGCGTGCTGTGACGTCATTGAATGTACACAGCAGGGAAACTCTTGATGAAAGGCCAAAAAGCCACTGGTCAAAGGCTGCCACAAAACAGCCCAAAAAGATCACTTCAACTCACGCGCACTCGCCATTTAAAAGCGTCAATGTGTGGAAATACTCCCCTTGTAGCGGGCGAGCGGGCGAAAGTAACTTTATTCCGCCAAACGGCCGGTTAAAGCCACTAAATCAAAGTTAGCTTGTGCTAGGCTAATGGCTAGCTTCAGTTAGCTTCTCCGTGACCCTAACCTTCTGCTGTATGACGTCTCCTTACCGGGCCGAGTAAAAAGCCTCGTTCCGCCAAATCGACGTCCATCCGAGGCTGGTGTTATTTTTAAAAGTCGTTCGGGATACGTCATGTCCACTTCGGGGCAACCTGTTGTTTATCACCCCTCCCACCACTACCGCACGTACACACACATGCACAGTAGTCCCATCTTCCATTCACTTGCCTTTATTTTGACCTTATAGTTACTCGACACCAACATTGACGTCATTGTCATGGCAACGTGAGTCCCGCCCACCGTCGCAATGATTGGATTAGACAAATTTGCGTTTGTTTTTACACCTTTACGTAAACGCAAATGAATTTTGAACACAAATATCAGTATTACAAAATACAATTGGAATACATATGCAGACGTGTTAATTTGACTTGTTTGTTGTAAAAAAAATAATAAAAAAAAATAAAACGAAATTACAGTATACAAATATGTAAATATGAAATCAGCATAAATCAAATGTAAAAAGAAACATTAGTTTACTAAGCTACTTTTAACTTAAAATAAAATTTAAAATATGAAGTACAAAGTGATATTTTTGTTAACGTTGTTGGGTCATGCAGCAGAAACAAAGATTGATTTAAAAAATCTTAACAAAACTTAAAAACAAAAATTAGTACAACAATACTACAATGCTACTTTATAATTTGGAAAATTTGGAAATCGAAAGTGTTACCTGTTAACAACTGTTTATCATGTCAAATAAAATCTAAAAATTAGTTTAAAAAAATGCTATTTTAGAATTTCTGCTAATGTTGTAGATGGGAAGATTAGAGCTTCTTGTTAGAACTACATAAGTAAACACAAATATAAACATAAAATTACAATAAATCGAATATACATTTAACTTTTATACAAAGTATTACTTTTTAATTAACATCCGAAAATGTTCTAAAAGGAATTATGTCATTTTTGTTGGGTTCAATTAAAACGGTTGATTAAAATAGTGTAATTGTCTTATTTGGTCAGTGGCGGTCCCATTTGCTCTAATGCAACTGCTGCTTTTCATTCTCCTAAGTTGTTTCTTACACATAATAAATGTTCATAAAATATATATTACTCTGGCTCTGGCAATGTTATTAATCTGAAAAGGCCACATTGTGTTTTTGAGTGAATAGTTCTGCACATTAATTTTGCTGTCTGTGTGCCAAAAGATTGAAACTTCAGTCAATACATGGAAGCAATTATGTAGCAAGTGAGCCATTCAGAGGTGAATACACATTATTTGTCCAAAAACGTACTGTAAATGTAAAATCAAGTCCAATGTGGAATGTCACTCAGCAAATGCCCATTATTTTTCATTAACATCACCTTGACATTGTCACCTGAGTCCAAAAATACCCCCCCCCCCCCCCCCCCAACGCCCCCAGCCACCCGTACAGGCTTGTGTGTTACATGATGGCCATCATTCCTGACATATTTAATAATTTATGCATCTATTACTTTAATTCAGGACTTAATTAGACCACCTTGTTTTCCGTTTGGACAGGTTTGACCTCCTTATTACCTACCTATTGCTTACCTGAGGGGACTTAACTTGACATTGTGCGTGCCACTAGCAAGAACTGTGTAGCTTGCTGCCTTGCCCAAGGATATACTGATTGACAAATGGGCTGTTTAATGGCAGAGGGTACACTTCATTATAAAGGGTAAATAGACATAACCTCAGTTGAACCGTTTGTGAGCTGTGCAAATATTGTCCACAAGGGGTCAGACTAGAGTTGATCTTGGTTGGTACTGCATGGCATCCGGTTATTATATTATAGTAAGTACGTGCTTGACAACACTTCAACAATCATGTAGATGGAAGGAAAGATTAACAAAAAGCATCAAATTATCATCAAATCGGCCTCCAACGGGATCCACGGGAGCGAAATGTGCGCTCTGTTAGCTCCGCTTTCTCTCAAGAGGTCTTAATATTTCATATGACATATCTTCACTCGTACTTATGAAAAGCCCCAGTGTAGAAAATCCATCTATAACCTAACCAGGAAAATTGATTCCCTCGTCGTACTGCGTGGTCTGAAATTGCCCAGAGCTATTATAAGAGAGACTGATTTTCTCTCTGCGCACTGGAGCGTAACGTGCACTCCTCGTAGGGCTTTTTTTTTTTTTTGCCACATGTGAACAGAACTATTAGCAATGGCAAAGTTAAGGAGTCGTGCTGTCAACTCGAAAATAGGAGAAGTAATGGTCTTTTCAAGACAATGAGGTCACAGAGAAAGGAATCAATCATTTGGATCAGGGTTCGCCAACCTTTATGAAACCAAGAGCTGCTTCTTAGCAGCTTCTACTAATTAATGAGAAGCACTACAAGTTTCATACACACTTCTGAACACATTTGCACAAATTACATTTAGTTATCCGTTATTATTAATGATGTTTTTTTTTGTAGTGAAGTCACTCATCATATTTGATAACAATCACAACACTATGTAGGTGTTGACATTTTCAAATCATCATTTGAACAATATCTCTAGGAAATCACAATGTCCCATCACTTAGGTACCACGTTGGTGACATCTGATTTAGTTTTTTTCCCCATAAAATAGTTATTATTTTAGAACTATAATAGATTGATTAAGTTGTAGTCATGGAAAAAAATTAAAAAGATGCGGTGTGTTCCATTCAAGAGCTACCTCACGCTTTCATGTGAATTTAATAGGAAATTGTAAGCAAAGTAAAACACTATCATATTCAAAGTGTGGTCTCGGGTGCAAAGTTGTTTAAATACAGTTCAAATATTATTCAGTATTTTTCTCAAACGACCCCAAATGTCACTTCTTTTTGCACAAAATTGTTCAAAATCCTCATCAGAACCTGCGCATAGTCACGGACTCCAATACGTATTCTTTATTGTCGTGTCATTCCAACCCAACTTAAAAAATAACATTATAGCCGACATAAATGAGATTTATATGCCCATGTTCCCGCCAGGCAGGAAAGCTTGTGACAACTCACTTCCTGTCCGCCTTGAACCTCATTGGTCTTGGAGGATTTATGTTTTGTGTTAAGTAAGGCTGAAGCTACTCATGTTATCCCCCCCCCCCTCCATCAATAGCAAATACATTAACAATATCCAGTCGCTGCAAGCACACTATTAATTTACCACGACCTGTCCCTACAGGGGCCGGATGATTGTTGGAGGCAGTGAGGTGTATCTGCTTACCCCCTCCCTGGGACACAGTGTCGCTCCCGGGCCAATCGATGGCCATTGAGTCCGAAGAGGAAGAGCGGAAAGGCAGGAAGGCGGCCAAGCAAGCATCTGGCAGCGTTAAAGGAAGACCTCCTCCTCCACCTCAGCTCCAGTGACGTTATCACCTTAGACTGAAGAAGGATTTTCTGCCCAACACTGAAGCCTCTCGAGTGGAGACACGGGGGGCAATCATCCCTAAAGAGGCGCAAAAAGTAAGAGTTAAGGAGTTCTTGTTGTTGACAGGAAACACCTCCTCGCCACTGATGAGTCGATAACAGTCTGTTACTTTTATATTCAATGCGTTCAAAAGTCGAAATCAGTTGAACGTGTCCAAATAGAACAAAAGGATCATGGATCACACAATATCCATTTGCTTTTTTTTACAATTGTCACATTATCTTTCAGTTGAAGTCATATGATGAATTATGTATGGCATTTAAAACAGCACAAAAACAATTACAGTTACTGTATATGTGTACACACATATACAGTACAGATCAGGGTTTCCCCTAGTGTTTTATAAACCTGGCGAGCTGCCTGGCTTTTCTTTTTATTACCAAATCGTGTAAAATGAATTACTGATTCCAAAACTCATTATATCCAATATGAATTATTTATATTGGCTTAATAAGTCACATGCTGATGTCATAATTTCTTTATTGTTGAACAATTGCCGGTTCAGCAGCAGCACTACTAGACACACACACTTGCATGTTCATTAACTGAAGAAATGCTTAGAAGTCCAGAACAAAGTTTGAGCAATCCAATTAAATATTTCAACTACTAAACAAGAACGTTTTTCCTTCATATATATATATATATATATATATATATATATATATATATATATATATATATATATATATATATATATATATATATATATATATATATAGTATTAGCAGAACCAGTAACCTTCTTTGGTATGTTTGCTGGGTTCATTTGTGTGTCAATACAAGATGGAGCTTTTGGAAAAAAATGATAGCAGCGTTATTAGACATCGTTCGCGCCAGCAAATGTCAGTCAGAGGTCAGTCAGGCTGCAAATCACTTAACAGTTTAGACGATGAAACATCAGACAGGAGGAATCATGAGATCACTCGGTCACATTTTAAGAATACAGTTTCAAAATAATGCTTGATAGGACTCATACTAAATATTCATTTTTGTAGTATTACATGTGACATATTCCGTCCTAATTTTGCAAGCATGTTTTTTTTTTTTTCCCGTTTGATCGCTGGGTCACTTGATGCGGCTTTTTGTCTTTGGTTGAGGATTTGGCGTGTGAAATGATATTTGAAGTGATTAAAGGCCATCGCTGAGTGGAGCTGACAGTTTTAATGGAGAGCAGAAAGTGCTGGTCCAGGCCTAATAGCGACACAGGCCTCCTGACAGCTGCTGGAAGAGCTCAGCGAGACAGCCTGTCAAGAAGATTGTGCTTTGGTCTATTTGTCTTAGGAAAAAAAAAAAAAAAAAAAAAATCAAGACACAATTTGTTGTGATGCAGGGTGGGTCATAGGCGGCTTTTAAGTCATTTTGTCACCACAATGTCTATCTGTCAAAGAAACTATGAATCCCTACAATTACTTTAACTACGGCTCCAATTTAACGTGCCGTTTGGCTTGCATTAAAACAGACTACGAAGTAAAACGTGTTGAGACGCACTCAAAATTAACAAAGTCATTTCAGTAGAGTGCCGGTTTCAGTGGAGGCGATTCTTGGCCAAGCAAGGTAAGCCAAGCTGCTAACGGTGCCAATGGCCTGGCTTGAGCAACCATCTGGTGACTCACTACTATGAAACCAGCAGAGGCCCCAGAATTGAACCCTGTGGAACACCATACGTTCCATTATACACGTAAATTCATATTAAGCGAACGGATGTTTCAAAATATTAGAAACTCCGACACGAGAGCACCTCATGAACTTTCTCCTAAAAGCACTGTTGAAAGAAAAACGACTTTGAAATCATGTAACGTTATTCTAAGCGCCCAAATCCCAATTATTATCACGCCCTTCAGCCGCACTTTTAACTCCAAGTTTGTTTGGTCTTACTGCAAAGCGTGTGCGTGTACGCTTGCGCGTCTGCCGTGATGACCTTGGTTGAACCGCTGGGCGCCATTGATTTGTTTACCTGTACAACTGCTGACAGTTTCTCATTAGGTTTCTTTTTGCACAACATTTCCAGGTTCAGGAGACGAGTGTGTGCGCGTCAAAGGCGACCATGCGTGATCAATGTAACTGATGGATGGGCCCTGGCAGTATAATTGTGCTGAATAGCTGCTTAATGGCGCCGTTTAGTAGCCACAGCATGCGGTTGGTGACTTTTGTGAAGGGAAGCAGCACTGCATGTGTGAAAGGAGGAAAAGGCCAAACTCAAAAGAGGGTTTTGTTTTAAGTTAATTTGTCCGAAGAGGAGCTTTAATTTCCACTTTTGGGCTAAACTGTTGTTGCTATCTGTTAAAACAGAGGTGGCAAATTCAGGTCCAGAAAGTAAAAATCCTGCCAAAGATTGGCTTTAGCCCCAGGTGCTAGCTAGCTATAGCTCCCTAGCTAGCTCCCATGGTGCTCATTTACCCGCTCGCTAGCATTAATGGCTAAAGCCAAACTGTGGCCGGGTTTTTACTTTCTGGACCTGGATTTGCCACCTCTGGTTGTCAACTCTTGCCATTTTCCACTTGCCGTAGCCTACTGAGAACTGTTTTGAATATTTTACCACTCCCATGGAGCTAATTATGATAAGCAAACTGTTAGAAAAACCTCTCAGTATGATGTAGTACAAACTTAGATTAATACCTCTCTTAAAGACAAAATTATTATCAGTCATGATGTTTCTCATAAACAGGCAAGGAGCAATAAATTAGAATATTGTTTAAAACTGTATTTATTTCAGGTGTTTAATTCTCAGTTCATATCACTGAAATGTGATTTTTTTTAAAACTTGTTTTTGACAATTATAGCTTGTTACATAAGAAACAAGCACAATATGGTAATTGTTAATATAGATCGTAGGTAGGAATTTCAGTTCAAATCAACAATTTCTCTTTTTGACTTTTATTGAGATGCACCATAAATGCTTTTTCACTATTGCGCGTACGAATGAAAGCGCTTTTCGCTATATGCAAGATACTGGAATTGAATATATAAATGTATTTAATTAATTGAGCTTCAACTAGGAATTAACCTAAAAAGCCTTCTGCTAACACATGTTGGAAGTAGAATAAAATAAAAATGCTGTAACTCGGTAGCAGAGGGTTAAATGTAATTAATAGCCAGCCAAATCCTTTATTTTAAAGTTTATAGTAGTTTATCATCTTTCCATATTAAACCCGACCGCACTGCTGCTGTCGTTACCTCAAGAATGTTTCCAGTATTTGACATGGCCACTAGGAGGAAGTGTTGCCACTTTACCTCCACAGCAACTCAGTCGTGCATAAAAAGCCACTTAAAGTTATTCAGAGCATCCCTTGTTTACTACTGTACACCTATTTTGGTGTTACAGAATTCGACACAAAAAGCATGCCAATCATTTCCACAACTCTGTGTTGCTTCCACAAAAAAATAAAATAAAATGACATAGCAGGTCCGCATCTAATGATTCCTCAGAGTTTGAAGTGAAGCAGACTGTGTTGGAAAGCCGATGAGACAAGTGAGTCCGTTTCTAATCACGCAAGATCTCATGAACATGTACCAATGAAGAAGTTGGAGATTTTTTTTTACATAAAAATGAGAGAATTACACTAATGTCCATTTTCCAATGTTGAAAATAACACTCCGGTAGAAAAACGCCCACTATTCTTCTTCCCCAGGCACCCATCTGACAGGACATTCCTCATCGGATCGGTTTGCACTGCGGCTTCTGGCCTTGTAGGACTTAAATAAAAATATCTTGGGAGGGAGGGGCTCTTGGATCAGCGCCTTAGAGACGACGACGACTACAGCACAAGGGTTTTTTGTTTATGAAGACAGGGCGCAACAGATGGCAAGCATATCTATAAATAAAGTGCTCCCCTGCATGGGAGATTAGTGCATTTGAGCTGGTTTTTAATGGTCTCCGGGAGAGATTAAAAAAGTAAGCTGATTCATAATGCGCTTCTCTTTGCGGTGAATCACTCAAACATCCAAGAGGGAAGTGAGGAGCGAGTGGGGGAAAATGGTCGAAGACGAAGAAGTTACATGGATAAAGAGGAGCATGTTGTCTCCCGGTGGCTGCGGTTTCATTAATCACGCGCTGTTAGCACCTGAACGTATTCATTAAAGTACTTGCAGAGCTTTTGTAAGTTCCAATCCCCGTCTATAACAAACTCCACCAGCCGTCTCCCACGTGGCAATTTATAAATAGAAGACATATTTCCATCTTGTTTTTCGCCTCTGTGTCACATATTCTCCGCAAAATTGAATTTTATGAAAGAAAAAAAAAAAAGGCAATTATATAACCGGTGCTGATCGGCCTACAGATACTGTACATCCACCCACCTGAGGCTACATCAGCATCCTCCGCAAATATTGACAGGATTCTTATCTCTTTTTTCACACTCGCAAAGAAATATAGAGCTTGTATATGAGTCTCCAACAATAGACAAGAATGTTTGCAAAAAAAAAGAAAAGTAGATTGAGGTCGTATCTCATCACATTGCTCTCTAAAACAACCTTACTGGCAGCTCTGTCTTCTTGTTTCATTAATTCATAAACACGGCCGTGAGTAAAGCATGCCTGACCCCCGAGAAGGTGATTGGATTCCCTGAGAACTATTGACAACATGTCCGTACAATTACAAACAATCAATGATTTCAACAAGCTAAGAGGACAATTGCAGCATGTGGGAGGCTTCTGGTTGTTCATTTAGACTATTACACGCCGACTGTTACCTCAAGTGGTCCATATAAGAAATATGTACGGTCATTGTGAAACCAATGCATCCTTGCAAAACGGGAATACGTTCAGCTAAATCTGATTTATGGCTCTTAATCACAGAGGCTGGGATTATCGGCCTAGCAAAGCTGCCCCAAAGGCCCCCGATCCACTGTGCGACCCGTGCGCTTTGACAATCAAATTGCATTATGTACAATATGTTGACCGTCAAACAACGATATTTGCCGTAACTGAGTGATCTCCTAGATCAGATGAAAAAGGTTTTTGGACATTAACTCATTCACTGCCATTGACGGCTATAGACGTCAAAAAATTCATTTGGACTATTTCTATTAGTTTCAATTTTTTTCTCCACTTTTGTTAACAAGAGTATGAAAACATTTTAAAAAAAATATTGTACATTTAGAACAGATTTAAATGTTTTGATTAATCGTGAGTTAACTATTAAAGTCATGCGATTAATTACAATTAAAAAATTTAATTGTCTGACGTCCCTAATTTAAAAAAATCGTTTCTTTTTTTAATTAGTGTCATCAGGCGATTAAAATGTTTAGTTGTAATTAATCACATGACAACTAGTTAACTCAAGATTAATCTCAAATTTTATATCTGTTCTAAATGTACAATTTTTTTTTCTTCTAGGTTTTCATACTCTTGTTAACAAAAGTGGAAACAAATGTGAAACTAATAGAAATAGTTCAAATGAATTTTCCACGTCGATAGCTGTCAATGGCAGTGAATGAGTTAATCAAACTGGCACCACTAATTACATCACAATAATTACAAACTACTGGATCAACGTAAAATGGTGGACATCCCGTAATAAATTGCCAATCATTCATCCTTCCATATTTTCTACATCAGTGGTGTCCAAACTTTTTCGTTTGAAAATTTGGAAGGACGTAAGGGCCACATAGTGTTATGAAGATAAATAGTATTTTATCCTAAAAAAAAATTGTACAAATGGCTTAATTGCGTTTTTTGCATATCTAGAAAAATGCTACAATATAATGAACCATGATAGTGGCACCTATTTTTTTTCCCCCCGACACCCTGACTTCTTTCATTGACCATTTTTTTTAAAACTGTGTTAAATGCCATTTTTAGTATATGTTGTGGGCCACTGAAAAATGGACTGCAAATGGCCCGCGGGCCGTAGTTTGGACACCCATGTTCTACATCCTCATAAGGTCACGGGTGAGCTGGAGCCTCTAAATAATAAATCATAATAACAATGTGCCCTGGCAAGTATTAATTAACTATTTATTTTCTATTGTTTGTATTTTGCTACAAGTTTTTCTTTCTTGAATTCTAGTGTGTTTCAAGCCTTCCTTATTAAATGGCCGTCACTCATAATTTTGCTGTTGTTTAATGTAAAAATTGCAAGAATGCAAGCATTTATAAACAACTCAGGGCCATAACATGCCTCTTGGTCTGCTCGGCAACAATCTGAAAAAGTGGTGACAATATCAGTGTAACGCCCTGGCAAAAGTCAGGCCTTCAAAGTAAAAGCATGCAAGTATAATAACATGTTCGTCACACTTTATTTGGCCCCATGGCACTCTGCTTGTTTATTGATTTATTCCTGATAAAACTCCTCCATGTAGTGATCCTACTACTTTTCAAACACGTGTAAGCATAAGCAGTTATTATGTTATGTGCTTTTATTTTGAAAGTGTGACTTTTGACAGGATGTGTTTTGCTTTGCTGCCTCAGTGCTGGTGAGGGATTTTGCTTGGATTGTGAAATATTTCTTCGTATCTGTTAAACTATTTTTACACCACCTACGAAATGCGTCCAATGGATGTACATTGTTTGAATGGCTGGGTCGAGTGTTCTTCTTTTTTCTTTTTTGGGCGAAAGATTCCTGTGTGATATATGACTACTCGGACAAAATGTGTTAAAAACTGGATTTTACGAAAACTAGGACATATCAAAACCAAGGTATTGACAATTCCAAGCTGACGTCACAAGTCAAAATGGCGGTGAAACGATGTTCGCCACATTGAAAAGCATTGGACTTTGGGTCATCGTAGTTTGATTTGGGAGGATTATATTGATTTCAAAATGTGATGAAATCTCGCTTGATTACTAAAACAATCTGCCTGGCTTGTGTGCTGGCCACAGGCAAAAGCAATACAATAATTTGCATTGTGGAAATATCAGAAATGCACAGATGTTTGGAATTAAGAATAAGTATAGGAAAAGAGTGGGCAGGCATTATTGTGACTTTTGGCTTGTCCCAACATAAGAGTTAAATTGCAGTTTATTTCCTTAAGTTGTCTGTTATTATGTTTAATTACAATGTTGTACTATGCACTTCTTAAAAACAAAAACAAATCGGGGGTCTGCACACGGAACGAATTCAATTTGTCAAGGTACCACACGCTGTATGCACTTGGAACGATTCAGCACGACGGACAGTTCCTTACCTTTAGCCCCGCCTTCTCTGCTCCCCCCCCCCCCGCCCGCCGTCCAATCACGAGGCGGCGTGGTTTTTGCCGCTGGATCCGTTAAGAGTGGGCTTCAAGCACACAATCAGAGAAGCGAGCAAACACAGCCGGGGATCACGCGGTGGAGTTCCTCTCGGATGGGATAAACAAAACACCATTCAAGCTCGCAACATCGTGTGTGTGTGTGTGTGTGTGCTCGTGCGTGTGCGTGTGCGTGTGCGAGTGAGCCCAGGACTGGACGGGAAAGAAAATGCTCTTCTAGCGCCAGAAAACAAGCGTCGTTTTCTCCTTTTTTTTTTGGACAACGCTCGTCGGAACCGCTCGAAGCTTCTTTCAAGTTTTCCCTCGAAGTGCACCTGAAGAGGTTTTTTTTTTTGGGTGGGGGTGGGGGTCAAGGTACGCCATGGGGAGCGAACAATACTTGCCGGAGCTTCAGGCGGAGAAGGAAATGCTGGACCCGGCTTTCCAGCACTCTCTGCGGCTACTGGAGCAAGGTAAGGTCCGGCCGCTGCACGCGGAAGTAGCTGCACCCTCATTAGGTCAAGTGCACCTCATCAGATCCAAGTTGAGCCGGATGAAGAATTCCGCATTACGCTTCATCATATTCTGTGATGCAGGGCAGCTTGACAGCATTTTGTTCTGCGATCTTATTGGACGGTGGAAGCAAAAATGAACTTAATGGGGAGAGAGCTTTTTATGGCCTCACGATGAGTTCAGTTGTGTTACTTTGCAGACAAAGTCTACTTGCTTCTGTGTCGGCAGCGTGGGTTCAATTCAGTCACTAAGTGAGCGGGTTGTCTGTTTATGTGCCTTGCGATTTGAAGGCGCTATATAGAAAACAAATCGATTTAATAGAGCGGTTATCTTGTCTGCCTGACAGTTTTGAGATTCAGGGTTTGAATCCCGCCACTCCAACAACATGTATGTTGTATTCATTAAAGACTCTAAAATTTTAGAGTCCAAATTGCCCATAGGTGTGAAAGTGACTGTCCTGGTTCGACAAGTATGCACCCTGTGGTTGACTGGTGACCAGTCGTGGGTGTCGTTTGCCTTTTCGCCCTGCTTTTAACATGGGCAAGGAAAAAGATCCAAACCAAGTTTAAATGAAAAGTTGAAAAACATATGAGGATACATAAAAATATTTTTCTGTTTTAGACTGGTCAGTTTTTCCAATAAAATGATTATCAAGTATCAAATAAAATAATGAACAACAACATTCATAGGTCAGATTTAAATGTAAATACAGTTTCAGCAACACTTTGTTACACACTTGAGAAACATAGAAACAGAATGCTGCTCCTCTTTATTTGTTTCCGATTTTGTTAACATTCCTATATGTCCGAGACCATTCAGAGCCTTCTAGTACCATTTTTAAATTTTGAGTTGCAGGAATCCAGTGCTGAGATTTCATGACTAAGTGATGTGCATGATCCAGTTTCCTGGTTCGAGTAAGAACTCGAACACCAGCAGCTTTAGAAATGGGGTGTTTTATGTAATGGAGAAATAATCATTGCACAGCAGTTTTAGCCCAAAAAATCACATCTGGCAATTCTTTATTTTTTATTTATTTATTTTTTATTTTTTATTTTTTTAAATATGGCAGCTCATGTTGATTACTGTAGTCCTTTGTTTTCCCGATTGTGGCTGTCAGTAATAGGGGTGTGCCAAAAAATCAATTCTCATTTAGTACGATTCAGAATCGATTTTAAATGTCCCAAAATCGATTATATTTAAATTATTTTATACTGTCTTGCCATTGTCTGTGCGTGCCTTTATTTAGAGCGCTGTTCATGTTGTACCCGATTTGGCCACTTGGGGGCAGTGTGGTTCTACGCGGTCTAATACACTGTTAAGTTGTAGCCCCAATAGAGAGTAGAAGGAAAAAGTCACGATCAAGTTATTCCAATAAAAGTTGTTTTGTTGCAGTGTGGAGCCGTTCTTTTGAGCGATTAAAAGTAGCGCGCTAATTAGCATTAGCGAGTCAGACTGGAGTAGATCATTACAATTCCTTGCTCATCTATAGAGTGAAGCAAAAAATCTTTGTCAATCAAATCATTTTGCATCAAAAGTCGCCCTTAAACAAAAATCGATTCTGAATCGAATCACAGGCCCCAAAAAATCGGAATCGAATCGCGAGACATTCAAAGATCCCCACCCCTAGTCAGTAATCCACTCCAACATAGCCCTGTGGAACGCCACTTGCCGGCGGCGCACGTCCAGCGTAAACATTCGCTAACTAATTCATGCTTTCATGCTCTCTGCTCGTCCCATGTTGCCTCTGCTTCCCCAAGCTGGCTTCCTCGTGGGCCATAAAAGAGACTCTTGAAAAGCGAGGCAGAGTTTGTTTGCTTCCTTCCCAAGCCACAGTATGCATATTCATCTTCTTTGTCTGTATAATTACGGCCATCAGCCACATCCACAACAGACTCTTTGAATCCGTGTAAACCGAATGTCTGGTGTGAAATGCTCACAATGTCAAATGTATGGACCGTATAAATGCAAATAGCCCTGGCCCAGGGGCTTTCGTTTAGTAAACGGTAGATAGGCGGGAGGCATCTAGCATAACGTTTATGTCAAGTGAAACGGAAGTTGAAGACACGCAATATAAAGGACTAGTCTGGATGAACGTGGAAGAAAAAAAAAGTATGCTTTTGGCTTTTGAAAAAGACTCACTTTATCGGAGATTAGCATTTCTCAGATAATGCAGTAATGACATTTTCTTACGCGGTCAAATTATTGGAAATTTATGGTAAGCTATGATATGGAACTTTGCATTGTCCTCTCAGATCAATGTTTGGCCATTATAGAATATATTATTCTTACTCAGCGACGTGTGGGAGTTTTGCTGTAATGGCTTGGTCGTGTTGGATAATGCATAAGCATGATGAGAGTACATCAATTTATCATAAATTTCACTGTTTTACCAGGGACACTATAAAGGCATTTATTACCGGTTTTCCAAGATATAACATACAGTGAATATATAAAGTTTACACACCCTACAGGAGATGCTTGTTATATGCACTGGCCAGTTTTATTATCATCTTTTCAATTTTTGAGAAATGTCCGGTTCTTGGTAATGACACCATTGTGCTATATTTTCTCCAATTGATGATGACCATCTTGACCTTGGTAATCAGTAGTTGGAGATTTCAGAGTTTTGATACCGTTGAACAATGAGGTCCCTCCGCTGCGGAGCTGGTTCTGCAAGATGGAAATTTCAAAAATGATCATATTTGCTGCTATGACTGATTTATGTGAGTGATAAAGACATGTAAATATCTTGTCTATATAATGCTAATTAGCTGAGGTTATAATTGTACATACTGTTTATTTCAAATAGTACAAGAAACATTAACCTCGATGTAAATAAATGACCGATAATCGAGTCAATTCGTGGAGGGCCTCAAACATGTTGCGTTACCCTTCATCTGCCGATTAGCATGCATCTTAAGCGTAGGTGGCCACAACATGCCTAGTTAAAATTAAATGGCACTAATGAAACTAACCACCGGCGGGTGCTGGGACTACACAAATGGAAAAACAACCTGGCGTTTTTAACTGATGTGCTGTTATTTGTATCGTAACCTATGTATATTTTTTTATTTGAATATTGCAATATTGCTGTTATTGTTCCATCACAAGTGTTAATTAGAGGAACTTGAACTCATTCACTGCCATTGACGGCTATAGATGTCAAAAATTTATTTCAATTCCAATTAGTTTAGCATTTTTTCTCACTTTTGTTAACAAGAGTATGAAAACCTAGAAAAAAAAATATTAGAACATTTAGAACAGATATATCAAATTTGTGATTAATTGTGAGTTAACTAGTGAAATCATGCGATTAATAAAAAAAAAATTAGGGGCGTCAGGCGATTCATTTTTGAAAATCATAATTAATAGCATGACTTCACTAGTTAAGGCTTGATTAATCACAAATTTTATATCTGTTCTAAATGTGCAATAAAAAATGTCTAGGTTTTCATACTCTTGTTAACAAAAGTGGGAAAAAATGTTAGAAATAGTTCAAATGAATTTTTGACGTCTATAGCCGTCAATGGCAGTGAATGAGTTAAACAGTATTTATGAATGCAGCCACATCCCCAGTTAGCGTGTGCGCATTTGTGCAGCAACATTGTCTTTTGTTTACTTTCACATTCACACATAAGAGTGATTTTGCGGCTTACGTTCTGTTCTTCAAAACCCAGTTGTGGACTTTATTCTTACAATGTTTGAATTCACGGTGTCCCCCTGCTCTTTTCATAAAGTGAGTTTGCCCCATATGTGTCGGGAGCAAAGAGTTCAATTGGACAACATGGCAAGTGTAAGAATTAATCCGTGACATTTTATGAAGTAAGCACTTATTTGGCAGTGCAGAAAAAGTGGCCCAAAACATTCTGCCGCCACTCTAAAACCCGCAAACACTGTTATCTCGCTCCTACACAACAGATGGAACACGGCGCTGTTTAATACAGCATTTCTTCTGCCATCTTGCTGATGAATTTTCAACTTGATTACGCCATTGGCAAGAGTAGCTGCAGTTAGCGCATACAAACGGGGAATATAAGATTATTCCCAGCCTGGAGGGAGTTCTTTTCAGAGGAAGTTAAGTGAGTGTTCTGTATTAGAAAGCCGAGGGACTGATTTGATATCGTGGCCTTTCTACTGTACGGAGCTCTTCTTTCACAAGGACTTTACACGTGTCCCTCTAACGAGCCTCAGACGGGTGACAGTGCGCCGGCACTTTAAGTCCGAGGGATATGTAAAGAAAATAATGACTTTGCGCTGTGATTTTTTTTTTTTTTTTTTTTTGCAGAGATGGGAAAAGTACTGACATTCTCAATTTGAGTAAAAGTACCTTACAATTACTTGTAGTGCTGTCACTATCGAATATTTGTAGAATCGATTAATCTATCGATAATTCAATAGACTAATCTGATTCATTAAAATTTTGCATTAAAGTGTATTACAAAAGCATTTCCGCCCTGATTACTGTTTATTAACTAGGGTTTATTTTGTACTTCATATCCGTATAGTGATTTAAAAAAAAAGTGCGGGGGGGGGGGGGGGGTTTGGTTGATGTACTGTGTTACCGGTTTGGTCATTGTTAAACAGACGTTTGCAAATGTCTTATTTTGATTAAACGCAGAAGATGATGAGTCTTCTTTTATGAAGGACTACAGAAATCAGTGAACAATTACTGTTGATATGCCAAAATCAGAAGATTTGGACAATTTTGAATAAAAATTGTCTCCTAATGATTACTCTATTAAAATTGTTGTCTTCATTTTTAATTAATTTAATGTAATTACTTGTGTAAAAAACGACTTTTGTAAAAGTACTCACTCAAATAATTACTCAAGTAAAAGTAAAAAAAAGGTGCAGACTCTGAAATGTACTTGACGAGTACAAGTAAAAAGTATTTTTACTGGATGTTTGCTCCTACATCAATTTGAAGGATATTAGTTAACGGAGCAAGACTTGCCATTTTTTGGCATGGGGAGACACTTGAGTATCACTCGCTCATGTTGCTGCTCCACTGATTGAACCTTGAGACATTAGAGTCTCTTCTTTCATCAGGGAAAAAAAAGTATATTTGTATCTGTTTCCATTTTGCAGCAATTAACATTAGAATATAGCTAAGTTTCATCATTATTCACAAATCTGCATAAAACGGTGATGAAAACAGCTTGTTGCAACATGGCCCTGGTTGATCTCTTATACTCTGCTGCCACCTGCTGGCTGTTTTGGTAATAACTACCATTGCTTCAAGCGTTCTCTACAGTTCAGAGGCTGCATCAAAGCCTTCTGTATGCTCAGGCCTTAAAAAACATAAAAAACGTATAAATACGTTTTGGGACCATGGTCATATTTAAAATGGAACACATTTATACGTTTTTGGGAGCAAATGAGTTAAATGTCGTCTCCACTTTCAATACAGATTGCTTCTTGGCCAATGCAGGTATCTGTGCACAAATATGTGAAATAAACGGGACTTTGATTAAAACCAGTTCAAAGGGTGCTAGTTTGAAATCAGAAAACTGGGTCCCAGTTTTGAAGTTACTTCAGGTACTTATTTTAATCGGATATTCCACAGTAGCCAACATCCAAGTGGCGCTTGGACAACTTCCCTCAGCTTGCTTGCCCCCAAAGCCAAGAGCACAACAGCGACTCCTAATCTCTCAAAACTGTCAGTTTTTGGGATAAGTATCCTCATTTTCGAGAAAGATGCCTCATCGCTAATTTATACATTCCCATCTCATCAACAGAGCAGCAGGGTATTTTTAGCCGCGCTTGGCCTCAAGTGTGAACACTTCCTGGGTTAGGATGCCCAGAAGTGAGCGAGAATCAGCTTTGGCACGGGATCAAAGGCAAGAGATAGTGATTTGTTGGCGGTGGGGGGGGGGGGGGGGGGAACAGTGCTCGCCGGCGATAACGATCTCCCGATCCCCGGCCGGCTGACGTGCCGAGCCACACAGCGAGCGGTCTTGAGTCGCCCCGGCTGGAGACTCGACCGCCCGCCTGATGCGGTGAACTTGCTGTAAGGGGAGCAGACGGGGGGCACCGGCGAGCTGCTTTGCATTCAGACGAGCTGAGTGAGCGAGAGTGTTTGCACAGCTCTTTGCCTCGCTGGGATCCAGGAAGGAAATGTAGGCCAGGACCAGCAGGCAGCTACAAAAAACCAAATAGAACCTCGTTTACACTCGCGTGCTCGCATTGATTTATTATTATTTTTTTTTTACCGCTAATATGGGTTGCATGTTCTCCTGAATTATTGTGCCCATTCATTAGACGCTGATGTGATGTATCTGACTGCATGCGAAGAGATGGCAACTTGGTTTTGACAAACAATACAAAGCAATCTTGTTTGGTTTAACCTGAAGGAAGAAAGTGTTGGGTGAAGGCTTATCTCACGGACCACGCAATTATATATTAGCGCTAGCAAAAGCTCCCAAATCCCAAGGCAACCCTCCTTTGATTGGATTTGTCTTTTGTGAAAATAAGTAACATTTAAGTCCCTCAGTCGTATGGTTTCTCCTCAGCATACTTCCTTGACACCAATTATTTATTTTTCCTATTAGCCAGAGCTTTGGCGTCATCTTGTGGCATTTTAAGTACAGAAACGGCACCATAAAAACACAATTAGGTGAGTTTTTCAGCGATGGGGAAAAAATGTGAATACTTGGGACATTCTGTTCAGTTCTGTTCCTACGATGCAAAGTAATCCAAATTTGTACGTAAACCAGAACATGCTAGGGATAGACCGATTATCGTCCGGTTCGATTATCGGTGCTGATATTGGCAATTTTTAAGCTTTTTTTTATTTATTTTTATCTGCTGGCTGATAACAGACCATCTTAAATTGGAGGAAACCTAAGGGAATTATTTAATGAATTTCAATTTCAATTAACTTTCTATGATTCTGCTGAGCCTGGGAAGTCACTGTGCACATGTTTTGCGTTTGTTTGAATTGAAAACAAATCTAAGCACAGCATTAACATTTCAGTTATATTAGAATTTTGGAAAATTTGCTTAAAATAAAAAATTGATTAATCTTTAACATGTTAAAAGTCTGAAAAGCTGTCTAATAAACATGCCGAACTAATTTGCTCCCCAAAAACGTATAAAAACGTTCTGTTTTAAATATTGCCATTGTCCCATTTTTTTTATGTATTTTTTTTTATGCAGAAGGCTTTGACGCAGCCTCTGACCTGAAGAGGTCACTTAAAGTAATGGTAGTTATTACAAAAAACGACCAGCAGGTGGCAGCAGAGTATAAGGGATCAGCCAGGGCCATGTTGCAACAAGCTCTTTTCCCCAGTGTTTTCAACAAGTTTGTGAATAATGATGAAACTTAGCTACATTCTAATCCTAATTGCTGCAAAACGGAAGCAGATACAAATATTCATTAATTTTTTTTCTGATGAAAGAAGAACCTCTAATCTTTCTTTTGGTATGTCCCATCTTTTTATAGCAATAGAACACAATATTCTGTGGACCTTGGAAAATCGTTCAAAATCCAGTAAAACAGCCGGGAGCAAAGGTGGTTGCTTCAGTGAAAATGGCTGGGAGTCAATGAGTTAAAGGTACATACATTTAAGTGTTGTATGATTCAAAATATTGACATGAATATTTTCCTTTTTACTGCAAACAGATATTGGCTATTGGCCTCCTTGACTAATAATTATCTGGAAAAAAAACAACAACCCACACAGTATTGAAGTTATGATTACCGTGCAGTAAATATTTATATGAAAACACTTCCAGGCCAGAAATCTTAAACAGTCAAATGAAAAATTTGTAAGTACTGCGGTAACTGTGGTGCTGCATGAAGATGTAGTTTTACACATTCCACATGCTTAGTCTGGCTTTCAAACATAAATGCCTTTTAAGTACCCGCATTGGTCAAAACGATGTACTTGTTTGTTTCCTGTTTGAGCATCACTGCCGTTGTCCAAATGATCCGTCAACATATTGCAAGGATACAATTGCCATTTGGTGCAGTTTACTTTGCGCTCATCTCACGCATTCAGCTGTCGAGGTTGTCAAATTTGCCGAAGCCGCCTTAGGCTGCCTTACAAGAGTCGACTCTCAATCAAAGCTACGGGATGAGACGAGACGTCTTAAATAATGCAAGCTTTTTTTTGTTCGGAGGACGACGCTTGCAACATGATACTCGTCCATAGCTCATTGGTTGATCTCGAAGCCAGTTTAGATATCACCTAAAAATGTGAGATTTTTAAGGGATATTTAACTGATGTGACCATTTTCAGCATTTAGAAGACAATTTTGTCCATAATTAATGCGCTAACTTAATTATTTTTTTATGCACAATTAATACCTTTTAAAAACACATTTTGCCACATGCTGTCGAAGTTGATGACACACGTGCTCAGGAAACGGGTAACGACCAATCACGGCTCAGTTTGCTAACGTCACATGACCAAACCCAGAAAACAGGTGTTAATGTTACATGAAAAATAATGAAGTTATCAAATTAACTCATTTACTGCCATTGACGGCTATAGACGTCAAAAATTCATTTGAACTATTTCCATTAGCTTACATTTTTTTCCCACTTTTGTTAACAAGAGTATGAAAACCTAGACATTTTTTTTTACTGTACATTTAGAACAGATATTAAATTTAAATCAAGAGTTAACTCATGTGATAAATTATGATTAAAAAAAATGTAATCGCCTGACGCCCCTATTTTTTAATAATCTTTTCTTTAAAAAAAGAAAGAAGAAAAGATTATTCAAAATTAGGGGAGTAATTTTTTGGGTAATTAATCGCATGATTCCACTAGTTTTTCATTAATCGCATGACTTCAATAGTTAACTCACAATTAATCACACCTTTTATATATGTTCCAAATGTACAATAAAAAATTCTAGGTTTTCATACTCTTGTTAACAAAAGTGGAAAAACATGCTAACTAATATAAATAGTTCAAAATAATTGTTGTCGTCTATAGCCGTCAATGGCAGTTAATGAGTTAATTCTGGACAAAATATTTACTTTATACTGTTGAAAATGGCTAAATGAGCCAAGTATCCCCTTTAATAGTTTGTCATGGGCTGAAACATTTCCAAGACAATTTCCTCTTCAGTCTATAATTAAAACTTATCTTGCACCACTTAATGAAAAGCGTTTGAATTTATGATGTCTGGGGAAGTGATTTTGAAGCCGCAGTAAATGCTTCAAGTTCCTTCCCCAAACATGCCATTTTGTCTTGAACAATTCCAAGTAAAGGTCACGTTTCACGATTATAGCCCAAGATTATGGTAGCGGCCAAATAGCTCAGTTCTAATTTCATACATGATTTAATCACTGTCATTACTGCTGCGATGAAAACGACAAGTTGGCCAACCTGACTTGCTCCGAAGGCAGCAGCGATCTAATGGTGTCACTTTGTCATTTTTGACAGCACGTGAGCTGCCCAACACATACAAAAAACACACACACACACGCTTTCAGATCTTTATTTTCTCCATGATGCCTAAAAGAATGCAAGTTTCCTAAAACAACACGCTTTAAATTGGACTCAACTGGGAATTGAGCAATCTTGAAATGAACGGTGCATATTTGTTTTTTTTCCTGCCGTTTGACTTTGGGAACACGTCTTGATCTCCCTGCGACAGCCACCGCTTTCCCTTCCTCCACATCTTCATTTCGCCCGCCTTTTGTGCGGCTGGCACGTCTATAGAGGATTGCACTGGATTAGCTCCTCCGCCTTCCCAACTGATCCCATCCATTTTGTGTAATCCAACTGGATTTAATTATGTTTATCGTTCCACCTCGCCGGCGCGGCGCGGCGGCGGCGCACCTCGGCCAAGATAAGCCCGCGTCCTGCGTCTGCCTGAGCCTGTTGCCGTCTGAACAGATGCTCCGAGTCACCTTACACGCGCATACGCTAAATCATTTACACCCTCAAACATCAGTGTGACACGGATAAGGATATTTGAGGGCGGAGATCATAACCTGCCATTTTTGTATTCGAGAATTAGCTCAGTTTAGCAGGCTTTTGTGATTATATACAGGTTTATTATTATTATTATTATTATTGTCATTGTCGTTGTTATTACTGTCAAGCTCAGTTGGATGGCTTCATTTTATAGAATTCCCAGGTGTCTTAACTCATTTACTGCCATTGACGGCTATAGACGTCAAAAATTCATTTGAACAATTTCTATTAGTTTAAAATGTGTTCCCACTTTTGTTAGCAAGAGTATGAAAACCTAGAATTTTTCTATTGTACATTTAGAACAGATGTAAAATTTGTGATTCATCGTGAGTTAACTAGTGAAGTCATGTGATTAATTACAATTAAAAAAAATTATTGCATGACGCCCCTCATTTTTTTTTTGCGCGTCAGGCGATTAAAATTTTTAATTGTCATTAATCGCATGACTTCAATAGTTCGCTCACAATTAATCACACATTTTATTTATGTTCTAAATGTACAATAAAAAATTCTAGGTTTTCATACTCTTGTTAACAAAAGTGGAAAAACATGTTAAATAGAAATAGTTCAAATTAATTTTTGTCGTTAATGATAATAACATGTTTTTATCAAAACACTCTAGGATTTAAGAATGACAGTGTTTCGACAATTACAGGAGAAAATGTGTTTTAGTGCCGTTTGTAGGAATAAATGCTAATTTCCCACCAGAACCACGCGACCGTTATTGTGTCCTCCTGTTTTCGTTGTGCGTCCCGACTCTATTTTAGGAGCCTGATACTAAAAGCTAATCGTGCAGACTTTTTAAAGGACGTTGACTTTACCCTCCTTTTAACGTGCCAGGCTGCCATCCAAACCATTAAAAGAGAAGTAGCATGCCAAACACAATATGTCCTTAATTTTTGTGAGGATCTGCTTTAAAACAAAGTTTATTAGATATTTCTTTTACACATTCCCAATGGGACAACGCACGCAGACGTGTACCGTTGTTACGTTCACAGCCGGCTACTGTTGCAATTGGCTGTAAAAACATTCATTAAGTCATACAGCGGAACCATAAACAAGAGGTCAGATCAGGGGAAAATGAGCATCATAACAAGCACGGGCAACAAGGACTCTTTTCCTCGTGTCGCGCAATTATCGCAACCCGGTTGCGAGTTTGACACTTGAACTGCCGGCTCATATGTGCTTCTCGTCGTGTCGCTTGGTGGATCTTGTTAAAGTTCCGCCAAGGCTTCGGCCAATATAAAAGGCTCGTTAAAAAAAAAAAAAAAAAAAAAAAAAAAGATATACATCTCGTTAAATTTCAAGCCGCAGCCACATTGTTAGTTACAATAGTCCCACACATATGTGAGTTTTAAGGAGATTTGGCCGTATCTTCAGCAAAATAAATGATCTGCTTCTTCCTCAAATAAAGTACTTTTTTTTTTTTTTGTGGAAAAATAAGTGAGAGAAAATGGCAAAGAAAAAAAACGCGCAGACTCTCTCTGTCAAAGCCAAACGATGTTCGTTTGTGCTATAGATATCGATACATTCTATCGTTATTATTTGCTATAGGGATGTTCCGTTACGCTTTTTTTTTCCCGACCAGTGCAAGAACTCAACTCTTGAGTAGTCAATGGGTACAGTTACCTCTTTAGACCCACATTTTTTTTCTGCTGGGCAAAATGTATTTATTTTAGAAAGTTATTTTTTACTTTCGGCTTGAGTTGGGACAAAATGAGTGTGTCTGCTCAACTTTTCCCTCAACTGCACTAGTATTTTATTTTTTTTTGAAAGGGAAAAAGGAAATGTCCGAGTGATGGCATTGTAGTTTTTCAATTAGAAGATGACAAGTGGGGGGCATGTTGTCCATTATTATTATTATTGTTGTACCTCATTCGACATAAAAAGAACATCAGGAAGTGGCGGACAAAGGTTAACATCCACATTTCATCTGAAAGAAAACAAAGCAGCGCAAGAGAATTATTATTGGCCATGGCAAAGAGCTCGGATGCATGATTCCATGCGTTCTTGACATGTTTCTATTGATTATTCTCTGCAAAGCACAACGTCTCCGTCACTTTGGCTGCCAGTTTTGAAATGTGAACCCCCCCCCCCCCCTCCTTTTTCCTCACTTGCAGAAGTATCAGCTATTTATCAGACACCTCATTTATTAGTGATAGGATCACAAGTATTACTGCTCGGGCTCTCGTGTCCCATAAGTAACAGTCTGCTATAGATGAGTGTAATTACAGCGGGCGGGCAAATCAACACAGTAAATGTGTCGATGGGAGGCTGCGGGAGGCAAATGGATAGAAATCAACTTTTATAGATCTGTGGTTTCGCGCCCGCTCCCCACTGGAGGGCTAAGGTTTTAATTGCCGCCTGACCAGGGTTCTGTGGGAAGATGGGCCACGTTGATACCAGGCGGTGTGGAGGAATGGCTTTCTTTCACTGCGGTTGTTGTATTGACGGACATAAAGAGAAACATGGAGCTGACCGGATTGCATATATCTGAGCTGTTTTTTTTTTTTTTCGTGGGGGTGTCCAAAACTTGCATGCCTCACATTGGCGGTCTTCAGCCTCGTCTGAAATATGACAGAAGCTAACAATGTTACCGCAAGCCCACAGCTGTCAGAGAGAGAGTACTCTAGCAGGTGGCACGCACGAGCCAGCAATAAAACAAAAGTCAGACACGTAAATGAAACAGCTGCCCACACTTGGAGCATCTTATTTGCGATCAATGTTGGAAAGAGCATTGGTTTTCATAACAAAACACAAACACAAGGGACCTTGACGCATGCTTTGTGTTTGGGTCATCATTTCATAATACAAGATTTTATGGAGGAGTTTCTGCTCTGACACGTTCATTGCAGGTGTATACTATCGTCAATAGATAATTGCCGTGCCCTGGTGAAATATTGAATGTTCATTTTTACAAGAATTCAGTAGGGAATCGTGCAAACACTGTCCCAACAACATGGCAGACATGCTGCATTGAATAATACTATACAATGAGCCAATACATTATTTTTTTTATTTTTTTTATTTTTTTCTTCTTTTTTATTATTTTTTTATTATTATTTTTTTCTCTTTTTTTTCTTCTATTTTTTCTCTTCCTCTTCTTCTTTTCTTTTTTTTTTCTTTCTCTCTTCTCTTTTTTATAAAGAGCTCAGTATTGTTCATTCGGAAATGTCATCATCATTGCTCTTTATTTATTTATTTTTAAATTTTATATATATATATATATATATATATATATATATTTTTTTTTTTTGTATGTGCGTGCGTGTATTTGTTAGCTCACCAAAAACCTATAAGAAAAAAATCCCATACCGTTCACCTCAAGAGACCGATACATTCTAATGGCTCCAAAATTGTATGATTCTGAGTAAAATTGAAAAAAAGTGAAAATTTGGAGGAAATGTTTTCCCTAAACTGACTTCAAATACTTTCTAATCAGTGAGCTAATTGCAATGGTAGCACAAACGAAACATTACCTGTAACAGTTGGGTCAAAAATAACCCAAATTGGGTCAAAAAGGGACCAACTCAACTTTTTAGGTTAATCAGTTAACCCAAAAAGTTGGGTTAAATGAATAACCCACACAATAACCCCCAAATTGGGTTTCTTTGTGGGTTCTTAATTTAATTTTACCCAACGTTATGGTAAAAATAATTCAAAAAGTTGGGTCGGTTCATTTTCCCACCCAATTCAATTGGGTTATTCAATTTACCCAAAAAGTTGGGTCAGATAAATAACCCACAAAACAACCCTACAAATTTAGTTGCTTTGTAGGTTATTTTTTTTAATTTGATACATTTTGGATTAATTAACTCAAAAAGTTAGGTTGGTTCTTTTTTTGACCAAATTCAGTTGGGTTACTCAATTAACCCAAAAAGTTGGGTCAAATGTATAACCCACAAAACAAGACAAAAAATTGGTTGCTCAAAGTTGTATCGGCCCATTTTTAGATTGGTTAATAAAGATTTTATGAATATAACAACTTTTCTCTAGAACCGATTACATAAAAGTTATTCTGAAATTCGAAAAATTTGGTGCAAATAATTTGTGGTGCAATTGTATCCAGCTGGTTTCACTGCAGCTGTTGTTTTATGTAATTACTAAATAACCAAAGTTCTTTCATTGAATGTATTTGTTTTGTACCAAATACACAGTGTTCAAAATCCTACTATCTCATTTATAATCACAGAGAACAAGCAAATATAATTGCAAAAACGTAACCTTCCTAAAAAGTGTTTGAAGGACATGCTTGACCTTTTTTTCTACTCAACTTCCATTTGGGGAATCCACACAACTGCAGGACGCTTTGCACTGTACGTGTCATTGATCTCACTGTCAGAAGTACACGCCCCCCCCCCCCCCCCCCACTTGCGCACGGCAAGGGGTAATTGTCAGCCTGCTGACGGGGACGACTGCCACATCCCGGGGCCACCTTCCATTCATCACATGGCACGGTGCTGAGTCAATGTGAGTCAGTGTGGGAATGTACAATATTATTATTATTTTTTTTATACAACTGTTAATTCCGACCGAGCAACTCGATTGGACGGGTCTTTCCATAAGTGCTCTTATACTGTACAGCACTTGCTAACGATTTAGCTACTAACCAAATGAATGGCGCTTGTAAGAACTGTTGTATGAAAGCGATATCACATTCAAGGTTGTGATGTTGTGATTTATATGCGATTATCTTCCACTCACAACCGTGATAAAAATAGTACAATATTACTCTCTCTCGTGTGATATTGCTAAATTACTGCTTAGGCATCTGATATCCAAACAAATAAGAATCCAAGTGTCAGCGTCATATTGCCAATTCTGACAATGCATGCAGTGTTTATGTAAGTCATTTTAAATCGTAAATATTTGTTTAGACCGCTCACCCCAACCACCACCTGAATCCATGACTGCCTTCAAGACCCGCTGGTAAATATGAGTATTACACCCCTTTAAGGGCATATGACAAACAGATAAAAGAGTGTGACTAATGTAATCGTGATTAATTATGTTAAAATCATGCAAATCATTTGAATATGTTAAGTGCCTGTGTCCTTCCTTCACTGTGCCGTCTTCCCGTGAACACAGTTCGAAAAATGTGGCTGCCGACACAAAAATCGAATTTACACATAAACAGAGCAAAGCGTATTATTCACTACCAGGCCTACCTTCTCTTCCCGGCGCATATCACAAATAACCCCCTTAGGCAAGTCGCTACTGTCTGCCTCATTATCATATTTATTTAAAGTATCATATGACCCATTTCATTCCAACATGGGGATCCTCTTGTCATGATCGAGCGGTCCCGTATTTAAGGGCAGTCTCTCATGGGGGAAACTGCCGTGCTCAATGGGAGCATTACTATTAACCAGAATCCCGTCTCCGTCCTTGTCAACGCAATGGAGGGAAACCCCTCCTATTGATTTGAAATATGCTAACACGGTGGTTGCAATACTGGGTACATACTTTGCTTGAAATTATTATGCATGCGGGATTTTAAGGATTTAGATTGTCTGGGTTTTTGCAATGTGCAGTAAAAAATAGTTGTCGGACAAGACGATGCATCATAACTACGCTCAAAAAAACATTACTGTACTTCCTTGGCTGCATAGACTTTTGCGGTAAGGAACATGAACAAAACATATTTATATTTTGGAACTCGGTGTTAGACTGTGAATACAAAAAGTGGACTGGGTTCTGCCCTTTGTAGCATGAGCAGTTAAATGGACCGCGTCTGATGATTGCAGCAATAATGCACAGGAAAAATCCATCCAGTATCCAGCTGCGCACGTCAGTGGCAGCCTTAATGGCCGAATATGTCACTAAACGACTTGTAGTGGCTGTTGGCCTGCGACTGGGAATGGAAGATGAATAGCAATCCAGCTGTCAGGCTCAGCTCGGAGTTATTTAATGGTTTCTCTGGATACGTTTCTCCAGAGTCGGCCATGGCTTGCCTCCTATTGGTCTGCCGCTTGGAAAATGCATGGTTATTTCTGTTCTATGTGAACAGATGCAAAAACACAGTTGACGGTCATTGACTTTTGGACGTGGCGGAAGGTCCCAACTTGATCTGTCCCTCGAACCCGAGAGTTAGGTCATCTCCAGTCCCCCCCCCCCCCCCCCAAAAAAAAGCACGGATTTCATCCCTGTCACACTATCCATCTAACTGACCGTGACCTTCTCATGGATTTCTATTGAAGAAATGTATCGATAAGTGCTGTGCTTAAAATACACGACAGGCTGATTTGATACAGTCTTTTGAAAGGTTTTGGATACCAAAGGTGACACATGATTCCTTCGGAAACTCTTGTTAACTACCTTCTGAATCTAAATCGAGGATTTGCGAACTGTGGCGAATAAACATGACGTGGTGGTCTAATGTGATGAGTATTCTGTTGTTTTTGCTCCACTAAAACAAAAATGAGCATTTCCTCTATAAAACGACTGCACCTATCCCAGTTTACCAATACGACGGCATACTGGGACCATGTATAAATATATTTTTGGAGGGGGGTAGTATTCCGTAAAAAAAAAAAAAAAAAAACACAAATGTACGAGCAAAAACTCCAATATTTGTAACATTATGAAGTGGGAACTTTGTTAGGAAAAAAAACGCACACATTTCCGGGAAATAAAGTTGCAGTTTTGTGACATTAGAAAGTGGCAAACTTGTGAGAAAAAAAAACCATTCACAAATTTACGAAAAAAATCCTAAAATATTTGTAACATTATAAAGGGGGCAAATTTGTGAGAAAAAAACTCAGAAACTTGCAATTCCCAAGTTAGTTTTTTTCTCGTAAATTTGTGAATTTTTTCTCTCGTAATATTACCCACCCACGAATTATTATTATTTTTTTTACGTCGCCCTAATACAGCATCGAATAGCAAAAACCCAAATGAGGACAAGCAACGTTGATGCTTTCATTAGGTTTTAAAAGCTTTGAGATGGCACGCCAACTCGGTCAGGATGTTGAATTATTATTATTATTTTTTTTTAAGAAAGGCTGCTGTAAATGACAAGGATGCTTGAGCTCCAGCCAGTCTCTGTCCTGCAGCGTTCCCGTTTAGCTCCAACACGCAAGGTTTCATTACCCCCTGCCTGAGTCAAACGGCTGGGAGCTATGGACTGATACTTCAACAGAGACATAATTAATGAGTTGTGCATGTCTGCTACTCTCTCCCCCCTCTAAGCGAAATTCGGTTCTGCGTCTCCTAAGAGAAAGAATTGTAGCTGCCGAGGTTGCTGCGGCAACCGCGATAACAAGCCGGGACATAAATGAACTTTGGAGAAAGGGAAGCTGCTGGTCTGGTCTCTTAACTCCAACTCCAAAATTAATCAAATGATAATTGAGCCATACGTCTTCGAAAAATCAACATTATGATTGTGAAAATTTGCAAAAATTATATACATTTTCAAGAAGCCTGGACTTTTCTGAAAATGTACAATTTTCTCATTACTGTTCTAATGAGAAAATTGTACATTTTCAGAAAAGTCCAACTCCAAGTCATGAACTACATTATTTCCAATGATTGTAATACTGTTTACCTGAAAGTCACATTTTGGATTAGCATGACCATAATACACAATAAAGCATTTTTCAGATGTTTGTTACTAGACCACTGATAAACTGCGTCCAAATGAGTTCTGACGTCATCATTTGACTAAAATCACCATAAAGCCACCACACCACCACAAAGAAATTGCAGTATCGAATCCAAATCATTAATGAAAATAAGAAAAAGCTTAGGACCAAGTATGGACCCTTGAGGCACACCAGATGATATTTTGTATTTGCAAATCTGTCGAAACATTACCATACAGTAATTGGAAAGTTGGACAGTTTTTTTTTTTAACAGCGAGACGCCTAAAATCGAAATGTGATCATCATGGGCCGGATCCAGTCGACACACTTTCAATTCAACAGCTGTGCCATAGCGCGAGGTGCGTCGTGGTCTTTGTCTAACAGCAGCTTCCAGGGAGGTCGTAAACCAGCTGTTGCTCTCTTGTATTGACACGGACTCAATAATTGTGCTCAAGTGTTTCTGGCACACAAGCATGAGAAGTTGCAAAGAATCATTCATTTCGCTTAGACAGCACAGCAACCTTAAACGTGGTTATCACAGGGAGTTAGATGAAACACTGAATGCCGTATGCGTTATTAAATAAGCTTCATATGATATAATAATGTTTCAGTCCATGGAGATTTAACAATGAAAGCAATAACAAATTAAAATGCATGCAGGCCTGTGTCCAATTTTTAACATAATTAAGACTTCTATTTATTCACGCCTGTCTTGCAATGCAATATTTAGAGAAAGTCGGCGCCAAAGAAACAAAATTGACTTTAACAAACATGCACATTATAAACGCTAGTCATATTTCATATCTACTGTGATGCTTGAGTGTTTGAGGCACTCGGACTGTGATGTAAAACAGAAAGGTACAAAAATGTCTTAGGATTAGGATTGATGTTTTTCTTACTTCAGTATTTGTGCACATTATGTATACTATTAGCTACAGTACATTTAAGGCTTGAGTTGTTAAGGCGCTTGTTCACATATTTAACTCATTCACTGCCATTGACGGCTATAGACGTCAAAAATTCATTTGAACTATTTCTATTAGTACTTTTTTTTTGTTGCCATTTTTGCTAACAAGAGTATGAAAACCTAGAAAAAAATTGGGGGGTGAATTTAGAACAGATATAACATTTGTGATTAATCGTTAGTTAACTAGTGAAGTCATGTGATTAATTACAATTAAAAATTGTAATCGCCTGATGGGCCTAATTTAAAAATAAATAAATAAAAATAAGGGCCGTTTAATAGTAATTAAGCGCATGGTAATTTCATATCTGTTATAAATGTACAATAAAAAAAATTCTAGGTTTTCATAAAAAAATTGATGAAATGGAGAAAAATGTTAAACTAATAGAAATAGTTCAAATGAATTTTTGCCGTCAATGGCATTGAATGAGTTAAACAATCATATTTCTTAAAATATTGCATTATTCAATAAGTCCATATGACCCCTCTATGTTGACACAGAAGGTCATTTTTTAAAACCGCATTCCCTGTCAAAAATAAACACTAGAGATAATAAATAGCTTAATCGCCTTATGTTGTTGGTATTGATTTGTTAGTGCGAAAGGTTTGCAGAGCAAGTGTCTCAATATGACAATTCCAATTGGTTGAAAGTTTACTGTTGCACCAACAGCGCAGTTGACAACACATAAAGTGAGTCTGACCTTTTCGCCGGTGAGATTCCATTATCACCTGCCCGCTCATTTTGCACTTCGGCTCGACGGCGTTAATTCATTGCTGTTTTTTTTCCCCTTCATTCTTTTCCTGCCCTCATTCAACGACCCAGATGTTTTAGTGCAGATTTTAAATAAGCCAGTTAACCTGACAAAATTGCATTCTGGGCCGTCACGTAGTACAGGACACTTGCTGCGAGCCTCGTAGAAGTTGACACGGGGTAGTAGCCTCGTGCGTTTGCCAGTTCGGAGCCGCGATGCTAATGATGTGCAGTGGGCGGCGACGCTCGGAGGCATTGCACGTGCCTCTGCTGCGGCGCGAGAGAGGATTCTCACTTTCTGATGACACGGAGCCACATCTCCGGTGTGAACTGTCAGCCCGAAGACGATGCACACCACTCGCCGGCTCCTCCCGTCTCATTTTCGCAAGGCCATATTTGCTCATACGCACGTCTCAGGTCGCCGCTCTTGAACACTGGCAACGTTGTCAAAGATTACTGTCACGCAACGTTTTACCCGGCAAAAGTGGCCTACATTTCTGAAGGACATCGAAGGGAGCAATGAGCGCTTAAGATGCGCCAAAAATACGAAAACAATCCTTGTTATTCTGATGTACCACCACCCTTTTCCTCTTGTTATTCTCACTATTCGGGATAACTTGATGGAAGCAACGCGTCAGCGGGTGACAACGGGCAGCGGCATATGGTTAAAATGTTGACGTGACACTTCAATTTCCTCTCCGTCAGTCAGTGCAGCTGCTGGATCTTTCTTATTGCCGGGGCTCGACAGACAGTTCCAGATGGATTTGGGGCGTCGGTTAGCAGCAAAAACACATGTGATTACTTGCATGCAAATACTTGCTGGCAAGCGACTCTGTAAGAGGGAAAAAAAACTGGATCAACAAGTTATTTAGATACAAATTTGAGTGAGTGGGTTACTCACATTTTATGCAAAGTGGCCAGATTTGCACAGTAAAAAATAATGGGGCACTACAATTTAGCTAAAAATCTACTTTTGACTAATTTAATCACTGTCTGTCTATTACTTAAGCTAATGCTAAATGCTATCTTGGTTGACAGTTCAACAGCTCTAAACACTAGGGATAGACCGATATTTGACATTTTGATGAATATCGGTATCGGCCTTTTTAAAAAAATCTGATGGCCGATAATAGGTCCATATAAAACTTTGTTGACCTTGCAGGAAACTATTTATTTCGATTTTCAGTTAGTAGTTAATAGTTATATTTTATATATATATATAACAAAAAAATTGTTGTCAAATAAATTATAAAATGTTTCCACGTACCCTCGAGTAACATGTATGATGCAAACGTCAATGTGAAAGTAAATAGAAAGGAATTTACAGTTAAAGTACTTTTTTATTTAGTTTTTATTTGTATTTGTATGAATCACTATGACAAACAATTGACTTTCTGATGGGATTAAAAAAATAAAAATAAAGCCTGGGACACCGGCATAGGACCTAAAAAAGTGGGACTAAACAAAGCGGCTGGCAAAATTTACCGAGACTCGGGACACAAGGCTCAAATATGGTACTGTCCCGATTTACATCTGGTCCAGCTTTAGGTTAACACCTCATGTCATTAAGACTACCATCTTTTCCAACTATTTCACTTGAGGTTAGTTCAAACGTAGCACTGCACCATTGGAAATGTACGTTTCTGCTTGTGAAAGAATCAGATAATTGATCTTGTTTACTCTGAATCCCGAATAATCTCGGCATGAAGGTGACGCCCCCCCCCCCCCCCCCCTCTATTTACCCTCTACGGCCTGGGCGATATTGTCATCAAACTGAGGCGTCCTGGAGAGACAGCCGGCGGCACTGCTGAGTCAACAGCCCCACTGTGGCCCAGAGTAGTCTATTAGCTTTACCTGCCACCTCTCGCCACAGGATTCCCACAGCGCTAAATGAAGCCAGGCATATTTTCATCTTCCTGACAGCCTCGCGCCGGCTGCAGCTGTGGAAGATGGAAGCCTGCGTCAGCCTGCGCGTTCTGCCGGAGTTCTGTTGGCAGATATGCAGATTGTGGTATCGATCGTGCACAACTTTGCAAGTTTTTGTCATCGTTCAGAAGCTAGCAGCTGTTAGCATAAAACACCACTTTGCCAAATCTAGTCTGTGTGTATAGTGACAAGTATAACAATGATAAAATATGTCAAATACATATATAAAATGTTTTATGCTCACATTGACTGCCCGACCAGACAAAAAGGCTTTTTTAGTACTTTGGAAAAGCAAATGACTGCGGTTACATCATCTACCCAAACTTTCTGAAAAGGTCTTAAAGCCATGCGCGACACAATCAAACACAATGACTAAGCTTTTTAATAGGCATACATGAATCTGCACCCACTTGGTGACTAAGCATTTCCTTCTTCGGATCAAATGTATCCAGCCGAACTATTTTCACTGATAATTGTCCAAAAAAACAAACAGACTTCCAAATTTGAGGCGACATAATATTGCACGGCTCCCGCAGAGTGAGGGAAGAGGTGTTTTTTTTTTGAAGTTTCCAACTCTTCTCAGACACTTAAAACATAAAAAAAAAAAAACCTTTTTTCAATTACAATTACCCTGTATAAACGGTACCACCAACTAAGCACACCCAATTTCACACTGGGTGAGCAAATTTGTGATTAACTTGTGTCAAGATCATTATTTTACTCTACAGTGTATACCTTTTGCAACATTTCTGTTTGATGGTGTTCCACAATTTTTTTTTTTTTCTAACCAAACCTGTATTGAGCCAAGGCACACCTGATGATCTCTCACAGTAGAGTGCGAGATGGTAATCACTGTTTGAAGGTAAAATCTATATTTTGGCTCAGTAAAGGTTGGAGAAACTTTGCCATAAACAACATCTCAAAATAGGTAAATCTGATTTAGTAGAGCTGGTCAAAATTGGCAAAACAATGACGACCGAGCACAAGACAACAAAATAATAAACCTCCTTGATGCGCAACATCTTCTATTATTTAAATCGCTGACTTCCATTTCCCACCCGGTGCATCATCATGTGACTGATGTATGCCTCCTGATCGATACTATTAGATCATTAGAGTATACATGAAGAGTTGCAATACAGAACTTACTGAAGAGCATTTGATATAAATAAATAAAAAAAATCTTTCCATCCTGATATTGTTTTGACTCCTGACTAAGTTTAGTGCGAAGGCGCAGGTGCTGCGAGCCAAGGTGTCATCCCCTCTGGTGCGCGGTCGATA